>NW_026047143.1:606079-907869 GCF_023864275.1 Schistocerca cancellata | reverse complement strand
ATTCGATAATCTAGACTCACAGCAGAACGGCCATAAGGTGCCCGAGGCAGCAATAGACCCATGGAGACAAGTCTGCTGGAGGACGATGTATTGAATCGGGACGCAATTTGAGTGATCCATCGTCATTAGGTGGCCCTGAACGTTACAATTCACTATCAGTTTTTCGTCCCATTCGATAATCTAGACTCACAGCAGAACGGCCATAAGGTGCCCAAGGCAGCAATAGACCCATGGAGTCAAGTCGGCTGGAGGACGATGTATTGAATCGGGACGCAATTTGAGAGATCCATCGTCATTAGGTGGCCCTGAACGTTACAATTCACTATCAGTTTTTCGTCCCATTCGACAATCTAGACTCACGGCCATAAGGTGCCCGAGGCAGCAATAGACCCATGGAGACAAGTCTGCTGGAGGACGATGTATTGAATCGGGATGCAATTTGAGTGATCCATCGTCATTAGGTGGCCCTGAACGTTGCAATTCACTATCAGTTTTTCATCCCATTCTATAATCTAGACTCACAGCAGAACGGCCATAAGGTGCCCGAGGCAGCAATAGTCCCATAGAGTCAAGTCGGCTAGTGGACGATGTACTGAATCGGGACGCAATTTGTGTGGTCCATCGTCATTAGGTGGCCCTGAATGTTACAAATCACTATCAGTTTTTCGTCCGATTCGAAAATCTTTCACTCACAGCAGAACGGCCATAAGGTGCCCAAGGCAGCAATCGACCCATGGAGACAAGTCTGCTGGAGGACGATGTATTGAATCGGGACGCAATTTGAGTGATCCATCGTCATTAGGTGGCCCTGAAAGTTACAATTCACTATCAGTTTTTCGTCCGATTCGAAAATCTTTGACTCACAGCAGAACGGCCATAAGGTGCCCGAGGCAGCAATAGACCCATGAAGTCAAGTCTGCTGGAGGACGATGTATTGAATCAGGACGCAATTTGAGTGATCCATCGTCATTAGGAGGCCCTGAAAGTTACAATTCACTATCAGTTTCTTGTCCCATTCGATAATCTAGACTCACAGCAAAACGGCCATAAGGTGCCCGAGGCAGCAATAGACCCATGGAGTCAAGTCGGCTGGAGGACGATATATTGAATCGGGACGCAATTTGAGTGATCCATCGTCATTAGGTGGCCTTGAACGTTACAATTCACTATCAGTTTTTCGTCCGATTCGTAAATCTTTGACTCACAGCAGAACGGCCATAAGGTGCCCGAGGCAGCAATAGACGCATGGAGACAAGTCTGCTGGAGGACGATGTATTAAATCGGGACGCAATTTGAGTGTTCCATCGTCATTAGGAGGCCTTGAACGTTACAATTCACTATCAGTTTTTTGTCCCATTCGATAATCTAGACTCACAGCAGAACGGCCATAAGGTGCCCGAGGCAGCAATAGTCCCATGGAGTCAAGTCGGCTAGTGGACGATGTACTGAATCGGGACGCAATTTGTGTAGTCCATCGTCATTAGGTGGCCCTGAATGTTACAAATGGATATCAGTTTTTCGTCCGATTCGAAAATCTTTGACTCACTGCAGAACGGCCATAAGGTGCCCGAGGCAGCAATCGACCCATGGGGACAAGTCTGCTGGAGGACGATGTATTGAATCGGGTCGCAATTTGAGTGATCCATCGTCATTAGGTGCCCTGAAAGTTACAATTCACTATCAGTTTTTCGTCCGATTTGAAAATCTTTGACTCACAGCAGAACGGCCATAAGGTTCCCGAGGCAGCAATAGACCCATGGAGTCAAGTCTGCTGGAGGACGATGTATTGAATCAGGACGCAATTTGAGTGATCCATCGTCATTAGGTGGCCCTGAACGTTACAATTCACTATGTGTTTTTCGTCCCATTCGATAATCTAGACTCACAGCAAAACGGCCATAAGGTGCCCGAGGCAGCAATAGACCCATGGAGACAAGTCGGCTGGGGACGATGTATTGAATCGGGACGCAATTTGAGTGATCCATCATCATTAGGTGGCCTGAACGTTACAATTCATTATCAGTTTTTCGTCCCATTCGATAATCTAGATTCACAGCAGTACGGCCATAAGGTGCCCGTGGCAGCAATAGACCCATGGAGTCAAGTCGGCTGGAGGACGATGTATTGAATCGGGACGCAATTTGTGTGGTCCATCGTCATTAGGTGGCCCTGAATGTTACAATTCACTATCAGTTTTTCGTCCGAGTCGAAAATCTTTGACTCACAGCAGAACGGCCATTAGGTGCCTGAGGCAGCAATCGACCCATGGAGACAAGTCTGCTGGAGGACGATGTATTGAATCGGGACGCAATTTGAGTGATCCATCGTCATTAGGAGGCCCTGAACGTTACAATTCACTATCAGTTTTTTGTCCCATTCGATAATCTAGACTCACAGCAGAACGGCCATAAGGTGCCCGAGGCAGCAATAGACCCATGGAGACAAGTCTGCTGGAGGACGATGTATTGAATCGGGACGCAATTTGAGTGATCCATCGTCATTAGGAGGCCCTGAACGTTACAATTCACTATCAGTTTTTTGTCCCATTCGATAATCTAGACTCACAGCAGAACTGCCATAAGGTGCCCGAGGCAGCAATAGACCCACGGAGTCAAGTCGGCTGGAGGACGATGTATTGAATCGGGACGCAATTTGAGTGATCCATCGTCATTAGGTGGCCCTGAACGTTACAATTCACTATCAGTTTTTCGTCCGATTCGAAAATCTTTGACTCACAGCAGAACGGCCATAAGATGCCCGAGGCAGCAATAGACCCATGAAGTCAAGTCTGCTGGAGGACGATGTATTGAATCTGGACGCAATTTGAGTGTTCCATCGTCATTAGGAGGCCCTGAACGTTACAATTCACTATCAGTTTTTCGTCCGATTCGAAAATCTTTGAGTCACAGCACTACTGCCATAAGGTGCCCGAGGCAGCAATAGACCCATGGAGACAAGTCTGCTGGAGGACGATGTATTGAATCGGGACGCAATTTGAGTGATCCATCGTCATTAGGTGGCCCTGAACGTTACAATTCACTATCAGTTTTTCATCCCATTCGATAATCTAGACTCACAGCAGAACGGCCATAAGGTGCCCGAGGCAGCAATAGTCCCATGGAGTCAAGTCGGCTAGTGGACGATGTACTGAATCGGGACGCAATTTGTGTGGTCCATCGTCATTAGGTGGCACTGAATGTTACAAATCACTATCAGGTTTTTCGTCCGATTCGAAATTCTTTGACTCACAGCAGAACGGCCATAAGGTGCCCGAGGCAGCAATCGACCCATGGAGACAAGTCTGCTGGAGGACGATGTATTGAATCGGGACGCAATTTGAGTGATCCATCGTCATTAGGTGGCCCTGAAAGTTACAATTCACTATCAGTTTTTCGTCCCATTCGATAATCTAGACTCACAGCAGAACGGCCATAAGGTGCCCGAGGCAGCAATAGACCCATGGAGACAAGTCGGCTGGAGGACGATGTATTGAATCGGGACGCAATTTGAGTGATCCATCGTCATTAGGTGGCCCTGAACGTTACAATTCACTACCAGTTTTTCGTCCCATTCGATAATCTAGATTCACAGCAGAACGGCCATAAGGTGCCCGAGGCAGCAATAGACCCATGGAGTCAACTCGGCTGGAGGACGATGTATTGAATCGGGACGCAATTTGAGTGATCCATCGTCATTAGGTGGCCCTGAATGTTACAATTCACTATCAGTTTTTCGTCCGATTCGAAAGTCTTTGACTCACAGCAGAACGGCCATTAGGTGCCCGAGGCAGCAATAGACCCATGGAGACAAGTCGGCTGGAGGACGATGTATTGAATCGGGACGCAATTTGAGTGATCCATCGTCATTAGGTTGCCCTGCAAGTTACAATTCACTATCAGTTTTTCGTCCGATTCGAAAATCTTTGACTCACAGCAGAACGGTCAACAGGTGCCCGAGGCAACAATAGACCCATGGAAACAAGTCTGCTAAAGGACGATATATTGAATCGGGACGCAATTTGAGTGATCCATCGTCATTAGGTGGCCCTGAACGTTACAATTCACTATCAGTTTTTCGTCCCATTCGATAATCTAGACTCACAGCAGAACGGCCATAAGGTGCCTGAGGCAGCAATAGACCCATGGAGTCAGGTCGGCTGGAGGACGATGTACTGAATCGGGACGCAATTTGTGTGGTCCATCGTCATTAGGTGGCCCTGAATGTTACAATTCACTATCAGTTTTTCGTCCGATTCGAAAATCTTTGACTCACAGCAGAACGGCCATAAGGTGCCCGAGGCAGCAATAGACCCATGGAGACAAGTCTGCTGGAGGACGATGTATTGAATCGGGACGCAATTTGAGTGTTCCATCGTCATTAGGTGGCCTTGAACGTTACAATTCACTATCAGTTTTTCGTCCGATTCGTAAATCTTTGACTCACAGCAGAACGGCCATAAGGTGCCCGAGGCAGCAATAGACGCATGGAGACAAGTCTGCTGGAGGTCGATGTATTAAATCGCGACGCAATTTGAGTGTTCCATCGTCATTAGGAGGCCTTGAACGTTACAATTCACTATCAGTTTTTCGTCCGATTCGAAAATCTTTGAGTCACAGCAGGCCTGCCATAAGGTGCGCGAGGCAGCAATAGACCCATGGAGACATGTCTGCTGGAGGACGATGTATTGAATCGGGTCGCAATTTGAGTGATCCATCGTCATTAGGTGCCCTGAAAGTTACAATTCACTATCAGTTTTTCGTCCGATTAGAAAATCTTTGACTCACAGCAGAACGGCCATAAGGTGCCCGAGGCAGCAATAGTCCCATGGAGTCAAGTCGGCTAGTGGACGATGTACTGAATCGGGACGCAATTTGTGTGGTCCATCGTCATTAGGTGGCCCTGAATGTTACAAATGGATATCAGTTTTTCGTCCGATTCGAAAATCATTGACTCACTGCAGAACGGCCATAAGGTGCCCGAGGCAGCAATCGACCCATGGAGACAAGTCTGCTGGAGGACGATGTATTGAATCGGGTCGCAATTTGAGTGATCCATCGTCATTAGGTGCCCTGAAAGTTACAATTCACTATCAGTTTTTCGTCCGATTAGAAAATCTTTGACTCACAGCAGAACGGCCATAAGGTGCCCGAGGCAGCAATAGACCCATGGAGTCAAGTCTGCTGGAGGACGATGTATTGAATCAGGACGCAATTTGAGTGATCCATCGTCATTAGGTGGCCCTGAACGTTACAATTCACTATCAGTTTTTCGTCCCATTCGATAATCTAGACTCACAGCAAAACGGCTATAAGGTGCCCGAGGCAGCAATAGACCCATGGAGACAAGTCGGCTGGGGACGATGTATTGAATCAGGACGCAATTTGAGTGTTCCATCATCATTAGGTGGCCTGAACGTTACAATTCACTATCAGTTTTTCGTCCCATTCGATAATCTAGATTCACAGCAGTACGGCCATAAGGTGCCCGTGGCAGCAATAGACCCATGGAGTCAACTCGGCTGGAGGACCATGTATTGAATCGGGACGCAATTTGCGTGGTCCATCGTCATTAGGTGGCCCTGAATGTTACAATTCACTATCAGTTTTTCGTCCGATTCGTAAATCTTTGACTCACAGCAGAACGGCCATAAGGTGCCCGAGGCAGCAATAGACGCATGGAGACAAGTCTGCTGGAGGTCGATGTATTAAATCGGGACGCAATTTGAGTGTTCCATCGTCATTAGGAGGCCTTGAACGTTACAATTCACTATCAGTTTTTCGTCCGATTCGAAAATCTTTGAGTCACAGCAGGCCTGCCATAAGGTGCGCGAGGCAGCAATAGACCCATGGAGACATGTCTGCTGGAGGACGATGTATTGAATCGGGTCGCAATTTGAGTGATCCATCGTCATTAGGTGCCCTGAAAGTTACAATTCACTATCAGTTTTTCGTCCGATTAGAAAATCTTTGACTCACAGCAGAACGGCCATAAGGTGCCCGAGGCAGCAATAGTCCCATGGAGTCAAGTCGGCTAGTGGACGATGTACTGAATCGGGACGCAATTTGTGTGGTCCATCGTCATTAGGTGGCCCTGAATGTTACAAATGGATATCAGTTTTTCGTCCGATTCGAAAATCATTGACTCACTGCAGAACGGCCATAAGGTGCCCGAGGCAGCAATCGACCCATGGAGACAAGTCTGCTGGAGGACGATGTATTGAATCGGGTCGCAATTTGAGTGATCCATCGTCATTAGGTGGCCCTGAACGTTACAATTCACTATCAGTTTTTCGTCCGATTCGAAAATCTTTGACTCACAGCAGAACGGCCATAAGATGCCCGAGGCAGCAATAGACCCATGAAGTCAAGTCTGCTGGAGGCCGATGTATTGAATCGGGACGCAATTTTAGTGTTCCATCGTCATTAGGAGGCCCTGAACGTTACAATCCACTATCAGTTTTTCGTCCGATTCGAAAATCTTTGATTCACAGCTGAACGGCCATAAGGTGCCCGAGGCTGCAATAGACCCATGGAGACAGTCTGCTGGAGGACAATGTATTGAAGCGGGACGCAATTTGAGTGATCCATCGTCATTAGGTGGCCCTGAACGTTACAATTCACTATCAGTTTTTCGTCCGATTCGAAAATCTTTGACTCACAGCAGAACGGCCATTAGGTGCCAAGGCAGCAATAGACCCATGGAGACATTTCGGCTGGAGGACGATGTATTGAATCGGGACGCAATTTGAGTGATCCATCGTCATTAGGAGGCCCTGAACGTTACAATTCGCTATCAGTTTTTCGTCCGATTCGAAAATCTTTGACTCACAGCAGAACGGCCATAAGGTGCCCGAGGCAGCAATAGACCCATGGAGACAAGTCTGCTGGAGGACGATGTATTGAATCGGGACGCAATTTGAGTGTTCCATCGTCATTAGGAGGCCCTGAACGTTACAATTCACTATCAGTTTTTCGTCCGATTCTAAAATCTTTGAGTCACAGCAGAACGGCCATAAGGTGCCCGAGGCAGCAATAGACCCATGGAGTCAAGTCTGCTGGAGGACGATGTATTGAATCAGGACGCAATTTGAGTGATCCATCGTCATTAGGTGGCCCTGAACGTTACAATTCACTATCAGTTTTTCGTCCCATTCGATAATCTAGATTCACAGCAGTACGGCCATAAGGTGCCCGTGGCAGCAATAGACCCATGGAGTCAACTCGGCTGGAGGACCATGTATTGAATCGGGACGCAATTTGCGTGGTCCATCGTCATTAGGTGGCCCTGAATGTTACAATTCACTATCAGTTTTTCGTCCGATTCGAAAATCTTTGACTCACAGCAGAACGGCCATTAGGTGCCCGAGGCAGCAATCGACCCATGGAGACAAGTCTGCTGGAGGACGATGTATTGAATCGGGACGCAATTTGAGTGATCCATCGTCATTAGGAGGCCCTGAACGTTACAATTCACTATCAGTTTTTTGTCCCATTCGATAATCTAGACTCCCAGCAGAACGGCCATAAGGTGCCCGAGGCAGCAATAGACCCATGGAGTCAAGTCGGCTGGGGACGATGTATTGAATCGGGACGCAATTTGAGTGATCCATCATCATTAGGTGGCCTGAACGTTACAATTCACTATCAGTTTTTCGTCCCATTCGATAATCTAGATTCACAGCAGTACGGCCATAAGGTGCCCGTGGCAGCAATAGACCCATGGAGTCAACTCGCCTGGAGGACGATGTATTGAATCGGGACGCAATTTGCGTGGTCCATCGTCATTAGGTGGCCCTGAATGTTACAATTCACTATCAGTTTTTCGTCCGAGTCGAAAATCTTTGACTCACAGCAGAACGGCCATTAGGTGCCCGAGGCAGCAATCGACCCATGGAGAAAAGTCTGCTGGAGGACGATGTATTGAATCGGGACGCAATTTGAGTGATCCATCGTCATTAGGAGGCCCTGAACGTTACAATTCACTATCAGTTTTTTGTCCCATTCGATAATCTAGACTCCCAGCAGAACGGACATAAGGTGCCCGAGGCAGCAATAGACCCACGGAGTCAAGTCGGCTGGAGGACGATGTATTGAATCGGGACGCAATTTGAGTGATCCATCGTCATTAGGTGGCCCTGAACGTTACAATTCACTATCAGTTTTTCGTCCGATTCGAAAATCTTTGACTCACAGCAGAACGGCCATAAGATGCCCGAGGCAGCAATAGACCCATGAAGTCAAGTCTGCTGGAGGCCGATGTATTGAATCGGGACGCAATTTTAGTGTTCCATCGTCATTAGGAGGCCCTGAACGTTACAATCCACTATCAGTTTTTCGTCCGATTCGAAAATCTTTGATTCACAGCTGAACGGCCATAAGGTGCCCGAGGCTGCAATAGACCCATGGAGACAGTCTGCTGGAGGACAATGTATTGAAGCGGGACGCAATTTGAGTGATCCATCGTCATTAGGTGGCCCTGAACGTTACAATTCACTATCAGTTTTTCGTCCGATTCGAAAATCTTTGACTCACAGCAGAACGGCCATTAGGTGCCAAGGCAGCAATAGACCCATGGAGACATTTCGGCTGGAGGACGATGTATTGAATCGGGACGCAATTTGAGTGATCCATCGTCATTAGGTGGCCCTGAACGTTACAATTCGCTATCAGTTTTTCGTCCGATTCGAAAATCTTTGACTCACAGCAGAACGGCCATAAGGTGCCCGAGGCAGCAATAGACCCATGGAGACAAGTCTGCTGGAGGACGATGTATTGAATCGGGACGCAATTTGAGTGTTCCATCGTCATTAGGAGGCCCTGAACGTTACAATTCACTATCAGTTTTTCGTCCGATTCTAAAATCTTTGAGTCACAGCGCTACTGCCATAAGGTGCCCGAGGCAGCAATAGACCTATGGAGACACGTCTGCTGGAGGACGATGTATTGAATCGGGACGCAATTTGAGTGATCCATCGTCATTAGGTGGCCCTGAACGTTACAATTCACTATCAGTTTTTCATCCCATTCGATAATCTAGACTCACAGCAGAACGGCCATAAGGTGCCCGAGGCAGCAATAGTCCCATGGAGTCAAGTCGGCTAGTGGACGATGTACTGAATCGGGACGTAATTTGTGTGGTCCATCGTCATTAGGTGGCACTGAATGTTACAAATCACTATCAGGTTTTTCGTCCGATTCGAAAATCTTTGACTCACAGCAGAACGGCCATAAGGTGCCCGAGGCAGCAATCGACCCATGGAGACAAGTCTGCTGGAGGACGATGTATTGAATCGGGACGCAATTTCAGTGATCCATCGTCATTAGGAGGCCCTGAACGTTACAATTCACTATCAGTTTTTCGTCCCATTCGATAATCTAGACTCACAGCAGAACGGCCATAAGGAGCCCGAGGCAGCAATAGACCCATGGGGTCAAGTCGGCTGGAGGACGATGTATTGAATCGGGACGCAATTTGAGAGATCCATCGTCATTAGGTGGCCCTGAACGTTACAATTCACTATCAGTTTTTCGTCCTATTCGATAATCTAGACTCACAGCAGAACGGCCATAAGGTGCCCGAGGCAGCAATAGACCCATGGAGACAAGTCTGCTGGAGGACGATGTATTGAATCGGGACGCAATTTGAGTGATCCATCGTCATTAGGTGGCCCTGAACGTTACAATTCACTATCAGTTTTTCGTCCCATTCGATAATCTAGACTCACAGCAGAACGGCCATAAGGTGCCCAAGGCAGCAATAGACCCATGGAGTCAAGTCGGCTGGAGGACGATGTATTGAATCGGGACGCAATTTGAGAGATCCATCGTCATTAGGTGGCCCTGAACGTTACAATTCACTATCAGTTTTTCGTCCCATTCGACAATCTAGACTCACAGCAGAACGGCCATAAGGTGCCCGAGGCAGCAATAGACCCATGGAGACAAGTCTGCTGGAGGACGATGTATTGAATCGGGATGCAATTTGAGTGATCCATCGTCATTAGGTGGCCCTGAACGTTGCAATTCACTATCAGTTTTTCATCCCATTCTATAATCTAGACTCACAGCAGAACGGCCATAAGGTGCCCGAGGCAGCAATAGTCCCATGGAGTCAAGTCGGCTAGTGGACGATGTACTGAATCGGGACGCAATTTGTGTGGTCCATCGTCATTAGGTGGCCCTGAATGTTACAAATCACTATCAGTTTTTCGTCCGATTCGAAAATCTTTCACTCACAGCAGAACGGCCATAAGGTGCCCAAGGCAGCAATCGACCCATGGAGACAAGTCTGCTGGAGGACGATGTATTGAATCGGGACGCAATTTGAGTGATCCATCGTCATTAGGTGGCCCTGAAAGTTACAATTCACTATCAGTTTTTCGTCCGATTCGAAAATCTTTGACTCACAGCAGAACGGCCATAAGGTGCCCGAGGCAGCAATAGACCCATGAAGTCAAGTCTGCTGGAGGACGATGTATTGAATCAGGACGCAATTTGAGTGATCCATCGTCATTAGGAGGCCCTGAAAGTTACAATTCACTATCAGTTTCTTGTCCCATTCGATAATCTAGACTCACAGCAAAACGGCCATAAGGTGCCCGAGGCAGCAATAGACCCATGGAGTCAAGTCGGCTGGAGGACGATATATTGAATCGGGACGCAATTTGAGTGATCCATCGTCATTAGGTGGCCTTGAACGTTACAATTCACTATCAGTTTTTCGTCCGATTCGTAAATCTTTGACTCACAGCAGAACGGCCATAAGGTGCCCGAGGCAGCAATAGACGCATGGAGACAAGTCTGCTGGAGGACGATGTATTAAATCGGGACGCAATTTGAGTGTTCCATCGTCATTAGGAGGCCTTGAACGTTACAATTCACTATCAGTTTTTTGTCCCATTCGATAATCTAGACTCACAGCAGAACGGCCATAAGGTGCCCGAGGCAGCAATAGTCCCATGGAGTCAAGTCGGCTAGTGGACGATGTACTGAATCGGGACGCAATTTGTGTAGTCCATCGTCATTAGGTGGCCCTGAATGTTACAAATGGATATCAGTTTTTCGTCCGATTCGAAAATCTTTGACTCACTGCAGAACGGCCATAAGGTGCCCGAGGCAGCAATCGACCCATGGGGACAAGTCTGCTGGAGGACGATGTATTGAATCGGGTCGCAATTTGAGTGATCCATCGTCATTAGGTGCCCTGAAAGTTACAATTCACTATCAGTTTTTCGTCCGATTTGAAAATCTTTGACTCACAGCAGAACGGCCATAAGGTTCCCGAGGCAGCAATAGACCCATGGAGTCAAGTCTGCTGGAGGACGATGTATTGAATCAGGACGCAATTTGAGTGATCCATCGTCATTAGGTGGCCCTGAACGTTACAATTCACTATCAGTTTTTCGTCCCATTCGATAATCTAGACTCACAGCAAAACGGCCATAAGGTGCCCGAGGCAGCAATAGACCCATGGTGACAAGTCGGCTGGGGACGATGTATTGAATCGGGACGCAATTTGAGTGATCCATCATCATTAGGTGGCCTGAACGTTACAATTCACTATCAGTTTTTCGTCCCATTCGATAATCTAGATTCACAGCAGTACGGCCATAAGGTGCCCGTGGCAGCAATAGACCCATGGAGTCAAGTCGGCTGGAGGACGATGTATTGAATCGGGACGCAATTTGTGTGGTCCATCGTCATTAGGTGGCCCTGAATGTTACAATTCACTATCAGTTTTTCGTCCGAGTCGAAAATCTTTGACTCACAGCAGAACGGCCATTAGGTGCCCGAGGCAGCAATCGACCCATGGAGACAAGTCTGCTGGAGGACGATGTATTGAATCGGGACGCAATTTGAGTGATCCATCGTCATTAGGAGGCCCTGAACGTTACAATTCACTATCAGTTTTTTGTCCCATTCGATAATCTAGACTCACAGCAGAACGGCCATAAGGTGCCCGAGGCAGCAATAGACCCATGGAGACAAGTCTGCTGGAGGACGATGTATTGAATCGGGACGCAATTTGAGTGATCCATCGTCATTAGGAGGCCCTGAACGTTACAATTCACTATCAGTTTTTTGTCCCATTCGATAATCTAGACTCACAGCAGAACTGCCATAAGGTGCCCGAGGCAGCAATAGACCCACGGAGTCAAGTCGGCTGGAGGACGATGTATTGAATCGGGACGCAATTTGAGTGATCCATCGTCATTAGGTGGCCCTGAACGTTACAATTCACTATCAGTTTTTCGTCCGATTCGAAAATCTTTGACTCACAGCAGAACGGCCATAAGATGCCCGAGGCAGCAATAGACCCATGAAGTCAAGTCTGCTGGAGGACGATGTATTGAATCTGGACGCAATTTGAGTGTTCCATCGTCATTAGGAGGCCCTGAACGTTACAATTCACTATCAGTTTTTCGTCCGATTCGAAAATCTTTGAGTCACAGCACTACTGCCATAAGGTGCCCGAGGCAGCAATAGACCCATGGAGACAAGTCTGCTGGAGGACGATGTATTGAATCGGGACGCAATTTGAGTGATCCATCGTCATTAGGTGGCCCTGAACGTTACAATTCACTATCAGTTTTTCATCCCATTCGATAATCTAGACTCACAGCAGAACGGCCATAAGGTGCCCGAGGCAGCAATAGTCCCATGGAGTCAAGTCGGCTAGTGGACGATGTACTGAATCGGGACGCAATTTGTGTGGTCCATCGTCATTAGGTGGCACTGAATGTTACAAATCACTATCAGGTTTTTCGTCCGATTCGAAATTCTTTGACTCACAGCAGAACGGCCATAAGGTGCCCGAGGCAGCAATCGACCCATGGAGACAAGTCTGCTGGAGGACGATGTATTGAATCGGGACGCAATTTGAGTGATCCAACGTCATTAGGTGGCCCTGAAAGTTACAATTCACTATCAGTTTTTCGTCCCATTCGATAATCTAGACTCACAGCAGAACGGCCATAAGGTGCCCGAGGCAGCAATAGACCCATGGAGACAAGTCGGCTGGAGGACGATGTATTGAATCGGGACGCAATTTGAGTGATCCATCGTCATTAGGTGGCCCTGAACGTTACAATTCACTACCAGTTTTTCGTCCCATTCGATAATCTAGATTCACAGCAGAACGGCCATAAGGTGCCCGAGGCAGCAATAGACCCATGGAGTCAACTCGGCTGGAGGACGATGTATTGAATCGGGACGCAATTTGAGTGATCCATCGTCATTAGGTGGCCCTGAATGTTACAATTCACTATCAGTTTTTCGTCCGATTCGAAAGTCTTTGACTCACAGCAGAACGGCCATTAGGTGCCCGAGGCAGCAATCGACCCATGGAGAAAAGTCTGCTGGAGGACGATGTATTGAATCGGGACGCAATTTGTGTGATCCATCGTCATTAGGAGGCCCTGAACGTTACAATTCACTATCAGTTTTTTGTCCCATTCGATAATCTAGACTCCCAGCAGAACGGACATAAGGTGCCCGAGGCAGCAATAGACCCACGGAGTCAAGTCGGCTGGAGGACGATGTATTGAATCGGGACGCAATTTGAGTGATCCATCGTCATTAGGTGGCCCTGAACGTTACAATTCACTATCAGTTTTTCGTCCGATTCGAAAATCTTTGACTCACAGCAGAACGGCCATAAGATGCCCGAGGCAGCAATAGACCCATGAAGTCAAGTCTGCTGGAGGCCGATGTATTGAATCGGGACGCAATTTTAGTGTTCCATCGTCATTAAGAGGCCCTGAACGTTACAATCCACTATCAGTTTTTCGTCCGATTCGAAAATCTTTGATTCACAGCTGAACGGCCATAAGGTGCCCGAGGCTGCAATAGACCCATGGAGACAGTCTGCTGGAGGACAATGTATTGAAGCGGGACGCAATTTGAGTGATCCATCGTCATTAGGTGGCCCTGAACGTTACAATTCACTATCAGTTTTTCGTCCGATTCGAAAATCTTTGACTCACAGCAGAACGGCCATTAGGTGCCAAGGCAGCAATAGACCCATGGAGACATTTCGGCTGGAGGACGATGTATTGAATCGGGACGCAATTTGAGTGATCCATCGTCATTAGGTGGCCCTGAACGTTACAATTCGCTATCAGTTTTTCGTCCGATTCGAAAATCTATGACTCACAGCAGAACGGCCATAAGGTGCCCGAGGCAGCAATAGACCCATGGAGACAAGTCTGCTGGAGGACGATGTATTGAATCGGGACGCAATTTGAGTGTTCCATCGTCATTAGGAGGCCCTGAACGTTACAATTCACTATCAGTTTTTCGTCCGATTCTAAAATCTTTGTGTCACAGCAGAACGGCCATAAGGTGCCCGAGGCAGCAATAGACCCATGGAGTCAAGTCTGCTGGAGGACGATGTATTGAATCAGGACGCAATTTGAGTGATCCATCGTCATTAGGTGGCCCTGAACGTTACAATTCACTATCAGTTTTTCGTCCCATTCGATAATCTAGACTCACAGCAAAACGGCTATAAGGTGCCCGAGGCAGCAATAGACCCATGGAGACAAGTCGGCTGGGGACGATGTATTGAATCAGGACGCAATTTGGGTGTTCCATCATCATTAGGTGGCCTGAACGTTACAATTCACTATCAGTTTTTCGTCCCATTCGATAATCTAGATTCACAGCAGTACGGCCATAAGGTGCCCGTGGCAGCAATAGACCCATGGAGTCAACTCGGCTGGAGGACCATGTATTGAATCGGGACGCAATTTGCGTGGTCCATCGTCATTAGGTGGCCCTGAATGTTACAATTCACTATCAGTTTTTCGTCCGATTCGAAAATCTTTGACTCACAGCAGAACGGCCATTAGGTGCCCGAGGCAGCAATCGACCCATGGAGACAAGTCTGCTGGAGGACGATGTATTGAATCGGGACGCAATTTGAGTGATCCATCGTCATTAGGAGGCCCTGAACGTTACAATTCACTATCAGTTTTTTGTCCCATTCGATAATCTAGACTCCCAGCAGAACGGCCATAAGGTGCCCGAGGCAGCAATAGACCCATGGAGTCAAGTCGGCTGGGGACGATGTATTGAATCGGGACGCAATTTGAGTGATCCATCATCATTAGGTGGCCTGAACGTTACAATTCACTATCAGTTTTTCGTCCCATTCGATAATCTAGATTCACAGCAGTACGGCCATAAGGTGCCCGTGGCAGCAATAGACCCATGGAGTCAACTCGGCTGGAGGACGATGTATTGAATCGGGACGCAATTTGCGTGGTCCATCGTCATTAGGTGGCCCTGAATGTTACAATTCACTATCAGTTTTTCGTCCGAGTCGAAAATCTTTGACTCACAGCAGAACGGCCATTAGGTGCCCGAGGCAGCAATCGACCCATGGAGAAAAGTCTGCTGGAGGACGATGTATTGAATCGGGACGCAATTTGAGTGATCCATCGTCATTAGGAGGCCCTGAACGTTACAATTCACTATCAGTTTTTTGTCCCATTCGATAATCTAGACTCCCAGCAGAACGGACATAAGGTGCCCGAGGCAGCAATAGACCCACGGAGTCAAGTCGGCTGGAGGACGATGTATTGAATCGGGACGCAATTTGAGTGATCCATCGTCATTAGGTGGCCCTGAACGTTACAATTCACTATCAGTTTTTCGTCCGATTCGAAAATCTTTGACTCACAGCAGAACGGCCATAAGATGCCCGAGGCAGCAATAGACCCATGAAGTCAAGTCTGCTGGAGGCCGATGTATTGAATCGGGACGCAATTTTAGTGTTCCATCGTCATTAGGAGGCCCTGAACGTTACAATCCACTATCAGTTTTTCGTCCGATTCGAAAATCTTTGATTCACAGCTGAACGGCCATAAGGTGCCCGAGGCTGCAATAGACCCATGGAGACAGTCTGCTGGAGGACAATGTATTGAAGCGGGACGCAATTTGAGTGATCCATCGTCATTAGGTGGCCCTGAACGTTACAATTCGCTATCAGTTTTTCGTCCGATTCGAAAATCTTTGACTCACAGCAGAACGGCCATTAGGTGCCCGAGGCAGCAATAGACCCATGGAGACAAGTCTGCTGGAGGACGATGTATTGAATCGGGACGCAATTTGAGTGTTCCATCGTCATTAGGAGGCCCTGAACGTTACAATTCACTATCAGTTTTTCGTCCGATTCTAAAATCTTTGAGTCACAGCGCTACTGCCATAAGGTGCCCGAGGCAGCAATAGACCTATGGAGACACGTCTGCTGGAGGACGATGTATTGAATCGGGACGCAATTTGAGTGATCCATCGTCATTAGGTGGCCCTGAACGTTACAATTCACTATCAGTTTTTCATCCCATTCGATAATCTAGACTCACAGCAGAACGGCCATAAGGTGCCCGAGGCAGCAATAGTCCCATGGAGTCAAGTCGGCTAGTGGACGATGTACTGAATCGGGACGTAATTTGTGTGGTCCATCGTCATTAGGTGGCACTGAATGTTACAAATCACTATCAGGTTTTTCGTCCGATTCGAAAATCTTTGACTCACAGCAGAACGGCCATAAGGTGCCCGAGGCAGCAATCGACCCATGGAGACAAGTCTGCTGGAGGACGATGTATTGAATCGGGACGCAATTTCAGTGATCCATCGTCATTAGGAGGCCCTGAACGTTACAATTCACTATCAGTTTTTCGTCCCATTCGATAATCTAGACTCACAGCAGAACGGCCATAAGGAGCCCGAGGCAGCAATAGACCCATGGGGTCAAGTCGGCTGGAGGACGATGTATTGAATCGGGACGCAATTTGAGAGATCCATCGTCATTAGGTGGCCCTGAACGTTACAATTCACTATCAGTTTTTCGTCCTATTCGATAATCTAGACTCACAGCAGAACGGCCATAAGGTGCCCGAGGCAGCAATAGACCCATGGAGACAAGTCTGCTGGAGGACGATGTATTGAATCGGGACGCAATTTGAGTGATCCATCGTCATTAGGTGGCCCTGAACGTTACAATTCACTATCAGTTTTTCGTCCCATTCGATAATCTAGACTCACAGCAGAACGGCCATAAGGTGCCCAAGGCAGCAATAGACCCATGGAGTCAAGTCGGCTGGAGGACGATGTATTGAATCGGGACGCAATTTGAGAGATCCATCGTCATTAGGTGGCCCTGAACGTTACAATTCACTATCAGTTTTTCGTCCCATTCGACAATCTAGACTCACAGCAGAACGGCCATAAGGTGCCCGAGGCAGCAATAGACCCATGGAGACAAGTCTGCTGGAGGACGATGTATTGAATCGGGATGCAATTTGAGTGATCCATCGTCATTAGGTGGCCCTGAACGTTGCAATTCACTATCAGTTTTTCATCCCATTCTATAATCTAGACTCACAGCAGAACGGCCATAAGGTGCCCGAGGCAGCAATAGTCCCATGGAGTCAAGTCGGCTAGTGGACGATGTACTGAATCGGGACGCAATTTGTGTGGTCCATCGTCATTAGGTGGCCCTGAATGTTACAAATCACTATCAGTTTTTCGTCCGATTCGAAAATCTTTCACTCACAGCAGAACGGCCATAAGGTGCCCAAGGCAGCAATCGACCCATGGAGACAAGTCTGCTGGAGGACGATGTATTGAATCGGGACGCAATTTGAGTGATCCATCGTCATTAGGTGGCCCTGAAAGTTACAATTCACTATCAGTTTTTCGTCCGAATCGAAAATCTTTGACTCACAGCAGAACGGCCATAAGGTGCCCGAGGCAGCAATAGACCCATGAAGTCAAGTCTGCTGGAGGACGATGTATTGAATCAGGACGCAATTTGAGTGATCCATCGTCATTAGGAGGCCCTGAAAGTTACAATTCACTATCAGTTTCTTGTCCCATTCGATAATCTAGACTCACAGCAAAACGGCCATAAGGTGCCCGAGGCAGCAATAGACCCATGGAGTCAAGTCGGCTGGAGGACGATATATTGAATCGGGACGCAATTTGAGTGATCCATCGTCATTAGGTGGCCTTGAACGTTACAATTCACTATCAGTTTTTCGTCCGATTCGTAAATCTTTGACTCACAGCAGAACGGCCATAAGGTGCCCGAGGCAGCAATAGACGCATGGAGACAAGTCTGCTGGAGGACGATGTATTAAATCGGGACGCAATTTGAGTGTTCCATCGTCATTAGGAGGCCTTGAACGTTACAATTCACTATCAGTTTTTTGTCCCATTCGATAATCTAGACTCACAGCAGAACGGCCATAAGGTGCCCGAGGCAGCAATAGTCCCATGGAGTCAAGTCGGCTAGTGGACGATGTACTGAATCGGGACGCAATTTGTGTAGTCCATCGTCATTAGGTGGCCCTGAATGTTACAAATGGATATCAGTTTTTCGTCCGATTCGAAAATCTTTGACTCACTGCAGAACGGCCATAAGGTGCCCGAGGCAGCAATCGACCCATGGGGACAAGTCTGCTGGAGGACGATGTATTGAATCGGGTCGCAATTTGAGTGATCCATCGTCATTAGGTGCCCTGAAAGTTACAATTCACTATCAGTTTTTCGTCCGATTTGAAAATCTTTGACTCACAGCAGAAAGGCCATAAGGTTCCCGAGGCAGCAATAGACCCATGGAGTCAAGTCTGCTGGAGGACGATGTATTGAATCAGGACGCAATTTGAGTGATCCATCGTCATTAGGTGGCCCTGAACGTTACAATTCACTATCAGTTTTTCGTCCCATTCGATAATCTAGACTCACAGCAAAACGGCCATAAGGTGCCCGAGGCAGCAATAGACCCATGGAGACAAGTCGGCTGGGGACGATGTATTGAATCGGGACGCAATTTGAGTGATCCATCATCATTAGGTGGCCTGAACGTTACAATTCACTATCAGTTTTTCGTCCCATTCGATAATCTAGATTCACAGCAGTACGGCCATAAGGTGCCCGTGGCAGCAATAGACCCATGGAGTCAAGTCGGCTGGAGGACGATGTATTGAATCGGGACGCAATTTGTGTGGTCCATCGTCATTAGGTGGCCCTGAATGTTACAATTCACTATCAGTTTTTCGTCCGAGTCGAAAATCTTTGACTCACAGCAGAACGGCCATTAGGTGCCCGAGGCAGCAATCGACCCATGGAGACAAGTCTGCTGGAGGACGATGTATTGAATCGGGACGCAATTTGAGTGATCCATCGTCATTAGGAGGCCCTGAACGTTACAATTCACTATCAGTTTTTTGTCCCATTCGATAATCTAGACTCACAGCAGAACGGCCATAAGGTGCCCGAGGCAGCAATAGACCCATGGAGACAAGTCTGCTGGAGGACGATGTATTGAATCGGGACGCAATTTGAGTGATCCATCGTCATTAGGAGGCCCTGAACGTTACAATTCACTATCAGTTTTTTGTCCCATTCGATAATCTAGACTCACAGCAGAACTGCCATAAGGTGCCCGAGGCAGCAATAGACCCACGGAGTCAAGTCGGCTGGAGGACGATGTATTGAATCGGGACGCAATTTGAGTGATCCATCGTCATTAGGTGGCCCTGAACGTTACAATTCACTATCAGTTTTTCGTCCGATTCGAAAATCTTTGACTCACAGCAGAACGGCCATAAGATGCCCGAGGCAGCAATAGACCCATGAAGTCAAGTCTGCTGGAGGACGATGTATTGAATCTGGACGCAATTTGAGTGTTCCATCGTCATTAGGAGGCCCTGAACGTTACAATTCACTATCAGTTTTTCGTCCGATTCGAAAATCTTTGAGTCACAGCACTACTGCCATAAGGTGCCCGAGGCAGCAATAGACCCATGGAGACAAGTCTGCTGGAGGACGATGTATTGAATCGGGACGCAATTTGAGTGATCCATCGTCATTAGGTGGCCCTGAACGTTACAATTCACTATCAGTTTTTCATCCCATTCGATAATCTAGACTCACAGCAGAACGGCCATAAGGTGCCCGAGGCAGCAATAGTCCCATGGAGTCAAGTCGGCTAGTGGACGATGTACTGAATCGGGACGCAATTTGTGTGGTCCATCGTCATTAGGTGGCACTGAATGTTACAAATCACTATCAGGTTTTTCGTCCGATTCGAAATTCTTTGACTCACAGCAGAACGGCCATAAGGTGCCCGAGGCAGCAATCGACCCATGGAGACAAGTCTGCTGGAGGACGATGTATTGAATCGGGACGCAATTTGAGTGATCCATCGTCATTAGGTGGCCCTGAAAGTTACAATTCACTATCAGTTTTTCGTCCCATTCGATAATCTAGACTCACAGCAGAACGGCCATAAGGTGCCCGAGGCAGCAATAGACCCATGGAGACAAGTCGGCTGGAGGACGATGTATTGAATCGGGACGCAATTTGAGTGATCCATCGTCATTAGGTGGCCCTGAACGTTACAATTCACTACCAGTTTTTCGTCCCATTCGATAATCTAGATTCACAGCAGAACGGCCATAAGGTGCCCGAGGCAGCAATAGACCCATGGAGTCAACTCGGCTGGAGGACGATGTATTGAATCGGGACGCAATTTGAGTGATCCATCGTCATTAGGTGGCCCTGAATGTTACAATTCACTATCAGTTTTTCGTCCGATTCGAAAGTCTTTGACTCACAGCAGAACGGCCATTAGGTGCCCGAGGCAGCAATAGACCCATGGAGACAAGTCGGCTGGAGGACGATGTATTGAATCGGGACGCAATTTGAGTGATCCATCGTCATTAGGTTGCACTGCAAGTTACAATTCACTATCAGTTTTTCGTCCGATTCGAAAATCTTTGACTCACAGCAGAACGGTCAACAGGTGCCCGAGGCAACAATAGACCCATGGAAACAAGTCTGCTAAAGGACGATATATTGAATCGGGACGCAATTTGAGTGATCCATCGTCATTAGGTGGCCCTGAACGTTACAATTCACTATCAGTTTTTCGTCCCATTCGATAATCTAGACTCACAGCAGAACGGCCATAAGGTGCCTGAGGCAGCAATAGACCCATGGAGTCAGGTCGGCTGGAGGACGATGTACTGAATCGGGACGCAATTTGTGTGGTCCATCGTCATTAGGTGGCCCTGAATGTTACAATTCACTATCAGTTTTTCGTCCGATTCGAAAATCTTTGACTCACAGCAGAACGGCCATAAGGTGCCCGAGGCAGCAATAGACCCATGGAGACAAGTCTGCTGGAGGACGATGTATTGAATCGGGACGCAATTTGAGTGTTCCATCGTCATTAGGAGGCCCTGAACGTTACAATTCACTATCAGTTTTTCGTCCGATTCGAAAATCTTTGAGTCACAGCAGGCCTGCCGTAAGGTGCCCGAGGCAGCAATAGACCCATGGAGATAAGTCTGCTGGAGGACGATGTATTGAATCGGGACGCAATTTGAGTGATCCATCGTCATTAGGTGGCCCTGAACGTTACAATTCACTATCAGTTTTTCATCCCATTCTATAATCTAGACTCACAGCAGAACGGCCATAAGGTGCCCGAGACAGCAATAGTCCCATGGAGTCAAGTCGGCTAGTGGACGATGTACTGAATCGGGACGCAATTTGTGTGGTCCATCGTCATTAGGTGGCCCTGAATGTTACAAATCACTATCAATTTTTTGTCCGATTCGAAAATCTTTGACTCACAGCAGAACGGCCATAATGTGCCCGAGGCAGCAACCGACCCATGGGAACAAGTCTGCTGGAGGACGATGTATTGAATCGGGACGCAATTTGAGTGATCCATCGTTATTAGGTGGCCCTGAAAGTTACAATTCACTATCAGTTTTTCGTCCCATTCGATAATCTAGACTCACAGCAGAACGGCCATAAGGTGCCCGAGGCAGCAATAGACCCATGGAGACAAGTCTGCTGGAGGACGATGTATTGAATCGGGACGCAATTTGAGTGATCCATCGTCATTAGGAGGCCCTGAACGTTACAATTCACTATCAGTTTTTTGTCCCATTCGATAATCTAGACTCACAGCAGAACGGCCATAACGTGCCCGAGGCAGCAATAGACCCATGGAGACAAGTCTGCTGGAGGACGATGTATTGAATCGGGGCGCAATTTGAGTGATCCATCGTCATTAGGAGGCCCTGAACGTTACAATTCACTATCAGTTTTTTGTCCCATTCGATAATCTAGACTCACAGCAGAACTGCCATAAGGTGCCCGAGGCAGCAATAGACCCACGGAGTCAAGTCGGCTGGAGGGCGATGTATTGAATCGGGACGCAATTTGAGTGATCCATCGTCATTAGGTGGCCCTGAACGTTACAATTCACTATCAGTTTTTCGTCCGATTCGAAAATCTTTGACTCACAGCAGAACGGCCATAAGATGCCCGAGGCAGCAATAGACCCATGAAGTCAAGTCTGCTGGAGGCCGATGTATTGAATCGGGACGCAATGTTAGTGTTCCATCGTCATTAGGAGGCCCTGAACGTTACAATTCACTATCAGTTTTTCGTCCGATTCGAAAATTTTTGAGTCACAGCTGAACGGCCATAAGGTGCCCGAGGCTACAATAGACCCATGGAGAAAGTCTGCTGGAGGACAATGTATTGAAGCGGGACGCAATTTGAGTGATCCATCGTCATTAGGTGGCCCTGAACGTTACAATTCACTATCAGTTTTTCGTCCGATTCGAAAATCTTTGACTCACAGCAGAACGGCCATTAGGTGCCAAGGCAGCAATAAACCCATGGAGACATTTCGGCTGGAGGACGATGTATTGAATCGGGACGCAATTTGAGTGATCCATCGTCATTAGGTGGCCCTGAACGTTACAATTCGCTATCAGTTTTTCGTCCGATTCTAAAATCTTTGACTCACAGCAGAACGGCCATAAGGTGCCCGAGGCAGCAATAGACCCATGGAGACAAGTCTGCTGGAGGACGATGTATTGAATCTGGACGCAATTTGAGTGTTCCATCGTCATTAGGAGGCCCTGAACGTTACAATTCACTATCAGTTTTTCGTCCGATTCGAAAATCTTTGAGTCACAGCACTACTGCCATAAGGTTGCCGAGGCAGCAATAGACCCATGGAGACAAGTCTGCTGGAGGACGATGTATTGAATCGGGACGCAATTTGAGTGATCCATCGTCATTAGGTGGCCCTGAACGTTACAATTCACTATCAGTTTTTCATCCCATTCGATAATCTAGACTCACAGCAGAACGGCCATAAGGTGCCCGAGGCAGCAATAGTCCCATGGAGTCAAGTCGGCTAGTGGACGATGTACTGAATCGGGACGCAATTTGTGTGGTCCATCGTCATTAGGTGGCACTGAATGTTACAAATCACTATCAGGTTTTTCGTCCGATTCGAAAATCTTTGACTCACAGCAGAACGGCCATAAGGTGCCCGAGGCAGCAATAGACCCATGGAGACAAGTCGGCTGGAGGACGATGTATTGAATCGGGACGCAATTTGAGTGATCCATCGTCATTAGGTGGCCCTGAACGTTACAATTCACTACCAGTTTTTCGTCCCATTCGATAATCTAGATTCACAGCAGAACGGCCATAAGGTGCCCGAGGCAGCAATAGACCCATGGAGTCAACTCGGCTGGAGGACGATGTATTGAATCGGGACGCAATTTGAGTGATCCATCGTCATTAGGTGGCCCTGAATGTTACAATTCACTATCAGTTTTTCGTCCGATTCGAAAGTCTTTGACTCACAGCAGAACGGCCATTAGGTGCCCGAGGCAGCAATAGACCAATGGAGACAAGTCCGCTGGAGGACGATGTATTGAATCGGGACGCAATTTGAGTGTTCCATCGTCATTAGGAGGCCCAGAACGTTCCAATTTACTATCAGTTTTTCGTCCGATTCGAAAATCTTTGACTCACAGCAGAACGGCCATAAGGTGCCCGAGGCAGCAATAGACCCATGGAGACAAGTCGGCTGGAGGACGATGTATTGAATCGGGACGCAATTTGAGTGATCCATCGTCATTAGGTTGCCCTGCAAGTTACAATTCACTATCAGTTTTTCGTCCGATTCGAAAATCTTTGACTCACAGCAGAACGGCCAACAGGTGCCCGAGGCAACAATAGACCCATGGAAACAAGTCTGCTGGAGGACGATATATTGAATCGGGACGCAATTTGAGTGATCCATCGTCATTAGGTGGCCCTGAACGTTACAATTCACTATCAGTTTTTCGTCCCATTCGATAATCTAGACTCACAGCAGAACGGCCATAAGGTGCCTGAGGCAGAAATAGACCCATGGAGTCAGGTCGGCTGGAGGACGATGTACTGAATCGGGACGCAATTTGTGTGGTCCATCGTCATTAGGTGGCCCTGAATGTTACAATTCACTATCAGTTTTTCGTCCGATTCGAAAATCTTTGACTCACAGCAGAACGGCCATAAGGTGCCCGAGGCAGCAATAGACCCATGGAGACAAGTCTGCTGGAGGACGATGTATTGAATCGGGACGCAATTTGAGTGTTCCATCGTCATTAGGAGGCCCTGAACGTTACAATTCACTATCAGTTTTTCGTCCGATTCGAAAATCTTTGAGTCACAGCAGGCCTGCCATAAGGTGCCCGAGGCAGCAATAGACCCATGGAGATAAGTCTGCTGGAGGACGATGTATTGAATCGGGACGCAATTTGAGTGATCCATCGTCATTAGGAGGCCCTGAACGTTACAATTCACTATCAGTTTTTTGTCCCATTCGATAATCTAGACTCACAGCAGAACTGCCATAAGGTGCCCGAGGCAGCAATAGACCCACGGAGTCAAGTCGGCTGGAGGACGATGTATTGAATCGGGACGCCATTTGAGTGATCCATCGTCATTAGGTGGCCCTGAACGTTACAATTCACTATCAGTTTTTCGTCCGATTCGAAAATCTTTGACTCACAGCAGAACGGCCATAAGATGCCCGAGGCAGCAATAGACCCATGAAGTCAAGTCTGCTGGAGGACGATGTATTGAATCTGGACGCAATTTGAGTGTTCCATCGTCATTAGGAGGCCCTGAACGTTACAATTCACTATCAGTTTTTCGTCCGATTCGAAAATCTTTGAGTCACAGCACTACTGCCATAAGGTGCCCGAGGCAGCAATAGACCCATGGAGACAAGTCTGCTGGAGGACGATGTATTGAATCGGGACGCAATTTGAGTGATCCATCGTCATTAGGTGGCCCTGAACGTTACAATTCACTATCAGTTTTTCATCCCATTCGATAATCTAGACTCACAGCAGAACGGCCATAAGGTGCCCGAGGCAGCAATAGTCCCATGGAGTCAAGTCGGCTAGTGGACGATGTACTGAATCGGGACGCAATTTGTGTGGTCCATCGTCATTAGGTGGCACTGAATGTTACAAATCACTATCAGGTTTTTCGTCCGATTCGAAATTCTTTGACTCACAGCAGAACGGCCATAAGGTGCCCGAGGCAGCAATCGACCCATGGAGACAAGTCTGCTGGAGGACTATGTATTGAATCGGGACGCAATTTGAGTGATCCATCGTCATTAGGTGGCCCTGAAAGTTACAATTCACTATCAGTTTTTCGTCCCATTCGATAATCTAGACTCACAGCAGAACGGCCATAAGGTGCCCGAGGCAGCAATAGACCCATGGAGACAAGTCGGCTGGAGGACGATGTATTGAATCGGGACGCAATTTGAGTAATCCATCGTCATTAGGTGGTCCTGAACGTTACAATTCACTACCAGTTTTTCGTCCCATTCGATAATCTAGATTCACAGCAGAACGGCCATAAGGTGCCCGAGGCAGCAATAGACCCATGGAGTCAACTCGGCTGGAGGACGATGTATTGAATCGGGACGCAATTTGAGTGATCCATCGTCATTAGGTGGCCCTGAATGTTACAATTCACTATCAGTTTTTCGTCCGATTCGAAAGTCTTTGACTCACAGCAGAACGGCCATTAGGTGCCCGAGGCAGCAATAGACCCATGGAGACAAGTCGGCTGGAGGACGATGTATTGAATCGGGACGCAATTTGAGTGATCCATCGTCATTAGGTTGCCCTGCAAGTTACAATTCACTATCAGTTTTTCGTCCGATTCGAAAATCTTTGACTCACAGCAGAACGGTCAACAGGTGCCCGAGGCAACAATAGACCCATGGAAACAAGTCTGCTGGAGGACGATATATTGAATCGGGACGCAATTTGAGTGATCCATCGTCATTAGGTGGCCCTGAACGTTACAATTCACTATCAGTTTTTCGTCCCATTCGATAATCTAGACTCACAGCAGAACGGCCATAAGGTGCCTGAGGCAGCAATAGACCCATGGAGTCAGGTCGGCTGGAGGACGATGTACTGAATCGGGACGCAATTTGTGTGGTCCATCGTCATTAGGTGGCCCTGAATGTTACAATTCACTATCAGTTTTTCGTCCGATTCGAAAATCTTTGACTCACAGCAGAACGGCCATAAGGTGCCCGAGGCAGCAATAGACCCATGGAGACAAGTCTGCTGGAGGACGATGTATTGAATCGGGACGCAATTTGAGTGTTCCATCGTCATTAGGAGGCCCTGAACGTTACAATTCACTATCAGTTTTTCGTCCGATTCGAAAATCTTTGAGTCACAGCAGGCCTGCCATAAGGTGCCCGAGGCAGCAATAGACCCATGGAGATAAGTCTGCTGGAGGACGATGTATTGAATCGGGACGCAATTGGAGTGATCCATCGTCATTAGGTGTCCCTGAACGTTACAATTCACTATCAGTTTTTCATCCCATTCTATAATCTAGACTCACAGCAGAACGGCCATAAGGTGCCCGAGACAGCAATAGTCCCATGGAGTCAAGTCGGCTAGTGGACGATGTACTGAATCGGGACGCAATTTGTGTGGTCCATCGTCATTAGGTGGCCCTGAATGTTACAAATCACTATCAATTTTTTGTCCGATTCGAAAATCTTTGACTCACAGCAGAACGGCCATAATGTGCCCGAGGCAGCAACCGACCCATGGGAACAAGTCTGCTGGAGGACGATGTATTGAATCGGGACGCAATTTGAGTGATCCATCGTTATTAGGTGGCCCTGAAAGTTACAATTCACTATCAGTTTTTCGTCCCATTCGATAATCTAGACTCACAGCAGAACGGCCATAAGGTGCCCGAGGCAGCAATAGACCCATGGAGACAAGTCTGCTGGAGGACGATGTATTGAATCGGGACGCAATTTGAGTGATCCATCGTCATTAGGAGGCCCTGAACGTTACAATTCACTATCAGTTTTTTGTCCCATTCGATAATCTAGACTCACAGCAGAACTGCCATAAGGTTCCCGAGGCAGCAATAGACCCACGGAGTCAAGTCGGCTGGAGGACGATGTATTGAATCGGGACGCAATTTGAGTGATCCATCGTCATTAGGTGGCCCTGAACGTTACAATTCACTATCAGTTTTTCGTCCGATTCGAAAATCTTTGACTCACAGCAGAACGGCCATAAGATGCCCGAGGCAGCAATAGACCCAAGAAGTCAAGTCTGCTGGAGGCCGATGTATTGAATCGGGACGCAATGTTAGTGTTCCATCGTCATTAGGAGGCCCTGAACGTTACAATTCACTATCAGTTTTTCGTCCGATTCGAAAATTTTTGAGTCACAGCTGAACGGCCATAAGGTGCCCGAGGCTACAATAGACCCATGGAGAAAGTCTGCTGGAGGTCAATGTATTGAAGCGGGACGCAATTTGAGTGATCCATCGTCATTAGGTGGCCCTGAACGTTACAATTCACTATCAGTTTTTCGTCCGATTCGAAAATCTTTGACTCACAGCAGAACGGCCATTAGGTGCCAAGGCAGCAATAAACCCATGGAGACATTTCGGCTGGAGGACGATGTATTGAATCGGGACGCAATTTGAGTGATCCATCGTCATTAGGTGGCCCTGAACGTTACAATTCGCTATCAGTTTTTCGTCCGATTCGAAAATCTTTGACTCACAGCAGAACGGCCATAAGGTGCCCGAGGCAGCAATAGACCCATGGAGACAAGTCTGCTGGAGGACGATGTATTGAATCTGGACGCAATTTGAGTGTTCCATCGTCATTAGGAGGCCCTGAACGTTACAATTCACTATCAGTTTTTCGTCCGATTCGAAAATCTTTGAGTCACAGCACTACTGCCATAAGGTGCCCGAGGCAGCAATAGACCCATGGAGACAAGTCTGCTGGAGGACGATGTATTGAATCGGGACGCAATTTGAGTGATCCATCGTCATTAGGTGGCCCTGAACGTTACAATTCACTATCAGTTTTTCATCCCATTCGATAATCTAGACTCACAGCAGAACGGCCATAAGGTGCCCGAGGCAGCAATAGTCCCATGGAGTCAAGTCGGCTAGTGGACGATGTACTGAATCGGGACGCAATTTGTGTGGTCCATCGTCATTAGGTGGCACTGAATGTTACAAATCACTATCAGGTTTTTCGTCCGATTCGAAAATCTTTGACTCACAGCAGAACGGCCATAAGGTGCCCGAGGCAGCAATCGACCCATGGAGACAAGTCTGCTGGAGGACGATGTATTGAATCGGGACGCAATTTGAGTGATCCATCGTCATTAGGTGGCCCTGAAAGTTACAATTCACTATCAGTTTTTCGTCCCATTCGATAATCTAGACTCACAGCAGAACGGCCATAAGGTGCCCGAGGCAGCAATAGACCCATGGAGACAAGTCGGCTGGAGGACGATGTATTGAATCGGGACGCAATTTGAGTGATCCATCGTGATTAGGTGGCCCTGAACGTTACAATTCACTACCAGTTTTTCGTCCCATTCGATAATCTAGATTCACAGCAGAACGGCCATAAGGTGCCCGAGGCAGCAATAGACCCATGGAGTCAACTCGGCTGGAGGACGATGTATTGAATCGGGACGCAATTTGAGTGATCCATCGTCATTAGGTGGCCCTGAATGTTACAATTCACTATCAGTTTTTCGTCCGATTCGAAAGTCTTTGACTCACAGCAGAACGGCCATTAGGTGCCCGAGGCAGCAATAGACCAATGGAGACCAGTCCGCTGGAGGACGATGTATTGAATCGGGACGCAATTTGAGTGTTCCATCGTCATTAGGAGGCCCAGAACGTTCCAATTTACTATCAGTTTTTCGTCCGATTCGAAAATCTTTGACTCACAGCAGAACGGCCATAAGGTGCCCGAGGCAGCAATAGACCCATGGAGACAAGTCGGCTGGAGGACGATGTATTGAATCGGGACGCAATTTGAGTGATCCATCGTCATTAGGTTGCCCTGCAAGTTACAATTCACTATCAGTTTTTCGTCCGATTCGAAAATCTTTGACTCACAGCAGAACGGCCAACAGGTGCCCGAGGCAACAATAGACCCATGGAAACAAGTCTGCTGGAGGACGATATATTGAATCGGGACGCAATTTGAGTGATCCATCGTCATTAGGTGGCCCTGAACGTTACAATTCACTATCAGTTTTTCGTCCCATTCGATAATCTAGACTCACAGCAGAACGGCCATAAGGTGCCTGAGGCAGCAATAGACCCATGGAGTCAGGTCGGCTGGAGGACGATGTACTGAATCGGGACGCAATTTGTGTGGTCCATCGTCATTAGGTGGCCCTGAATGTTACAATTCACTATCAGTTTTTCGTCCGATTCGAAAATCTTTGACTCACAGCAGAACGGCCATAAGGTGCCCGAGGCAGCAATAGACCCATGGAGACAAGTCTGCTGGAGGACGATGTATTGAATCGGGACGCAATTTGAGTGTTCCATCGTCATTAGGAGGCCCTGAACGTTACAATTCACTATCAGTTTTTCGTCCGATTCGAAAATCTTTGAGTCACAGCAGGCCTGCCATAAGGTGCCCGAGGCAGCAATAGACCCATGGAGATAAGTCTGCTGGAGGACGATGTATTGAATCGGGACGCAATTTGAGTGATCCATCGTCATTAGGTGGCCCTGAACGTTACAATTAACTATCAGTTTTTCATCCCATTCTATAATCTAGACTCACAGCAGAACGGCCATAAGGTGCCCGAGACAGCAATAGTCCCATGGAGTCAAGTCGGCTAGTGGACGATGTACTGAATCGGGACGCAATTTGTGTGGTCCATCGTCATTAGGTTGCCCTGAATGTTACAAATCACTATCAATTTTTTGTCCGATTCGAAAATCTTTGACTCACAGCAGAACGGCCATAATGAGCCTGAGGCAGCAACCGACCCATGGGAACAAGTCTGCTGGAGGACGATGTATTGAATCGGGACGCAATTTGAGTGATCCATCGTTATTAGGTGGCCCTGAAAGTTACAATTCACCATCAGTTTTTCGTCCCATTCGATAATCTAGACTCACAGCAGAACGGCCATAAGGTGCCCGAGGCAGCAATAGACCCATGGAGACAAGTCGGCTGGAGGACGATGTATTGAATCGGGACGCAATTTGAGTGATCCATCGTCATTAGGTGGCCCTGAACGTTACAATTCACTACCAGTTTTTCGTCCCATTCGATAATCTAGATTCACAGCAGGACGGCCATAAGGTGCCCGAGGCAGCAATAGACCCATGGAGTCAACTCGGCTGGAGGACGATGTATTGAATCGGGACGCAATTTGCGTGGTCCATCGTCATTAGGTGGCCCTGAATGTTACAATTCACTATCAGTTTTTCGTCCGATTCGAAAGTCTTTGACTCACAGCAGAACGGCCATTAGGTGCCCGAGGCAGCAATAGACCAATGGAGACAAGTACGCTGGAGGACGATGTATTGAATCGGGACGCAATTTGAGTGTTCCATCGTCATTAGGAGGCCCTGAACGTTCCAATTTACTATCAGTTTTTCGTCCGATTCGAAAATCTTTGACTCACAGCAGAACGGCCATAAGGTGCCCGAGGCAGCAATAGACCCATGGAGACAAGTCGGCTGGAGGACGATGTATTGAATCGGGACGCAATTTGAGTGATCCATCGTCATTAGGTTGCCCTGAAAGTTACAATTCACTATCAGTTTTTCGTCCGATTCGAAAATCTTTGACTCACAGCAGAACATATGCCCGAGGCAACAATAGACCCATGGAAACAAGTCTGCTGGAGGACGATGTATTGAATCGGGACGCAATTTGAGTGTTCCATCGTCATTAGGAGGCCCTGAACGTTACAATTCACTATCAGCTTTTCGTCCGATTCGAAAATCTTTGAGTCACAGCAGGCCTGCCATAAGGTGCCCGAGGCAGCAATCGACCCATGGAGACAAGTCTGCTGGAGGACGATGTATTGAATCAGGACGCAATTTGAGTGATCCATCGTAATTAGGTGGCCCTCAACGTTACAATTCACTATCAGTTTTTCGTCCCATTCGATAATCTAGACTCACAGCAGAACGGCCATAAGGTGCCCGAGGCAGCAATAGACCCATGGAGACAAGTCGGCTGGGGACGATGTATTGAATCGGGACGCAATTTGAGTGATCCATCGTCATTAGGTGGCCCTGAACGTTACAATTCGCTATCAGTTTTTCGTCCGATTCGAAAATCTTTGACTCACAGCAGAACGGCCATAAGGTGCCCGAGGCAGCAATAGACCCATGGAGACAAGTCTGCTGGAGGATGATGTATTGAATCTGGACGCAATTTGAGTGTTCCATCGTCATTAGGAGGCCCTGAACGTTACAATTCACTATCAGTTTTTCGTCCGATTCGAAAATCTTTGAGTCACAGCACTACTGCCATAAGGTGCCCGAGGCAGCAATAGACCCATGGAGACAAGTCTGCTGGAGGACGATGTATTGAATCGGGACGCAATTTGAGTGATCCATCGTCATTAGGTGGCCCTGAACGTTACAATTCACTATCAGTTTTTCATCCCATTCGATAATCTAGACTCACAGCAGAACGGCCATAAGGTGCCCGAGGCAGCAATAGTCCCATGGAGTCAAGTCGGCTAGTGGACGATGTACTGAATCGGGACGCAATTTGTGTGGTCCATCGTCATTAGGTGGCACTGAATGTTACAAATCACTATCAGGTTTTTCGTCCGATTCGAAAATCTTTGACTCACAGCAGAACGGCCATAAGGTGCCCGAGGCAGCAATCGACCCATGGAGACAAGTCTGCTGGAGGACGATGTATTGAATCGGGACGCAATTTGAGTGATCCATCGTCATTAGGTGGCCCTGAAAGTTACAATTCACTATCAGTTTTTCGTCCCATTCGATAATCTAGACTCACAGCAGAACGGCCATAAGGTGCCCGAGGCAGCAATAGACCCATGGAGACAAGTCGGCTGGAGGACGATGTATTGAATCGGGACGCAATTTGAGTGATCCATCGTCATTAGGTGGCCCTGAACGTTACAATTCACTACCAGTTTTTCGTCCCATTCGATAATCTAGATTCACAGCAGAACGGCCATAAGGTGCCCGAGGCAGCAATAGACCCATGGAGTCAACTCGGCTGGAGGACGATGTATTGAATCGGGACGCAATTTGAGTGATCCATCGTCATTAGGTGGCCCTGAATGTTACAATTCACTATCAGTTTTTCGTCCGATTCGAAAGTCTTTGACTCACAGCAGAACGGCCATTAGGTGCCCGAGGCAGCAATAGACCAATGGAGACCAGTCCGCTGGAGGACGATGTATTGAATCGGGACGCAATTTGAGTGTTCCATCGTCATTAGGAGGCCCAGAACGTTCCAATTTACTATCAGTTTTTCGTCCGATTCGAAAATCTTTGACTCACAGCAGAACGGCCATAAGGTGCCCGAGGCAGCAATAGACCCATGGAGACAAGTCGGCTGGAGGACGATGTATTGAATCGGGACGCAATTTGAGTGATCCATCGTCATTAGGTTGCCCTGCAAGTTACAATTCACTATCAGTTTTTCGTCCGATTCGAAAATCTTTGACTCACAGCAGAACGGCCAACAGGTGCCCGAGGCAACAATAGACCCATGGAAACAAGTCTGCTGGAGGACGATATATTGAATCGGGACGCAATTTGAGTGATCCATCGTCATTAGGTGGCCCTGAACGTTACAATTCACTATCAGTTTTTCGTCCCATTCGATAATCTAGACTCACAGCAGAACGGCCATAAGGTGCCTGAGGCAGCAATAGACCCATGGAGTCAGGTCGGCTGGAGGACGATGTACTGAATCGGGACGCAATTTGTGTGGTCCATCGTCATTAGGTGGCCCTGAATGTTACAATTCACTATCAGTTTTTCGTCCGATTCGAAAATCTTTGACTCACAGCAGAACGGCCATAAGGTGCCCGAGGCAGCAATAGACCCATGGAGACAAGTCTGCTGGAGGACGATGTATTGAATCGGGACGCAATTTGAGTGTTCCATCGTCATTAGGAGGCCCTGAACGTTACAATTCACTATCAGTTTTTCGTCCGATTCGAAAATCTTTGAGTCACAGCAGGCCTGCCATAAGGTGCCCGAGGCAGCAATAGACCCATGGAGATAAGTCTGCTGGAGGACGATGTATTGAATCGGGACGCAATTTGAGTGATCCATCGTCATTAGGTGGCCCTGAACGTTACAATTAACTATCAGTTTTTCATCCCATTCTATAATCTAGACTCACAGCAGAACGGCCATAAGGTGCCCGAGACAGCAATAGTCCCATGGAGTCAAGTCGGCTAGTGGACGATGTACTGAATCGGGACGCAATTTGTGTGGTCCATCGTCATTAGGTTGCCCTGAATGTTACAAATCACTATCAATTTTTTGTCCGATTCGAAAATCTTTGACTCACAGCAGAACGGCCATAATGAGCCTGAGGCAGCAACCGACCCATGGGAACAAGTCTGCTGGAGGACGATGTATTGAATCGGGACGCAATTTGAGTGATCCATCGTTATTAGGTGGCCCTGAAAGTTACAATTCACCATCAGTTTTTCGTCCCATTCGATAATCTAGACTCACAGCAGAACGGCCATAAGGTGCCCGAGGCAGCAATAGACCCATGGAGACAAGTCGGCTGGAGGACGATGTATTGAATCGGGACGCAATTTGAGTGATCCATCGTCATTAGGTGGCCCTGAACGTTACAATTCACTACCAGTTTTTCGTCCCATTCGATAATCTAGATTCACAGCAGGACGGCCATAAGGTGCCCGAGGCAGCAATAGACCCATGGAGTCAACTCGGCTGGAGGACGATGTATTGAATCGGGACGCAATTTGCGTGGTCCATCGTCATTAGGTGGCCCTGAATGTTACAATTCACTATCAGTTTTTCGTCCGATTCGAAAGTCTTTGACTCACAGCAGAACGGCCATTAGGTGCCCGAGGCAGCAATAGACCAATGGAGACAAGTACGCTGGAGGACGATGTATTGAATCGGGACGCAATTTGAGTGTTCCATCGTCATTAGGAGGCCCTGAACGTTCCAATTTACTATCAGTTTTTCGTCCGATTCGAAAATCTTTGACTCACAGCAGAACGGCCATAAGGTGCCCGAGGCAGCAATAGACCCATGGAGACAAGTCGGCTGGAGGACGATGTATTGAATCGGGACGCAATTTGAGTGATCCATCGTCATTAGGTTGCCCTGAAAGTTACAATTCACTATCAGTTTTTCGTCCGATTCGAAAATCTTTGACTCACAGCAGAACATATGCCCGAGGCAACAATAGACCCATGGAAACAAGTCTGCTGGAGGACGATGTATTGAATCGGGACGCAATTTGAGTGTTCCATCGTCATTAGGAGGCCCTGAACGTTACAATTCACTATCAGCTTTTCGTCCGATTCGAAAATCTTTGAGTCACAGCAGGCCTGCCATAAGGTGCCCGAGGCAGCAATCGACCCATGGAGACAAGTCTGCTGGAGGACGATGTATTGAATCAGGACGCAATTTGAGTGATCCATCGTAATTAGGTGGCCCTCAACGTTACAATTCACTATCAGTTTTTCGTCCCATTCGATAATCTAGACTCACAGCAGAACGGCCATAAGGTGCCCGAGGCAGCAATAGACCCATGGAGACAAGTCGGCTGGGGACGATGTATTGAATCGGGACGCAATTTGAGTGATCCATCGTCATTAGGTGGCCCTGAACGTTACAATTCACTATCAGTTTTTCGTCCCATTCGATAATCTAGATTCACAGCAGAACGGCCAAAAGGTGCCCGAGGCAGCAATAGACCCATGGAGTCAACTCGGCTGGAGGACGATGTATTGAATCGGGACGCAATTTGTGTGATCCATCGTCATTAGGTGACCCTGAACGTTACAATTCACTATCAGTTTTTCGTCCCATTCGATAATCTAGACTCACAGCAGAACGGCCATCAGGTGCCCGACGCAGCAATAGACCCATGGAGTCAGGTCGGCTGGAGGACGATGTACTGAATCGGGACGCAATTTGTGTGGTCCATCGTCATTAGGTGGCCCTGAATGTTACAATTCTCTATCAGTTTTTTGTCCGATTCGAAAATCTTTGACTCACAGCAGAACGCCCATAAGGTGCCCGAGGCAGCAATAGACCCATGGAGACAAGTCTGCTGGAGGACGATGTATTGAATCGGGACGCAATTTGAGTGTTCCATCGTCATTAGGAGGCCCTGAACGTTACAATTCACTATCAGTTTTTCGTCCGATTCGAAAATCTTTGAGTCACAGCAAGACTGCCATAAGGTGCCCGAGGCAGCAATAGACCCATGGAGACAAGCCTGCTGGAGGACGATGTATTGAATCGGGACGCAATTTGAGTGATCCATCGTCATTAGGTGGCCCTGAACGTTACAATTCACTATCAGTTTTTCATCCCATTCGATAATCTAGACTCACAGCAGAACGGCCATAAGGTGCCCCAGGCAGCAATAGTCCCATGGAGTCAAGTCGGCTAGTGGACGATGTACTGAATCGGGACGCAATTTGTGTGGTCCATCGTTATTAGGTGGCACTGAATGTTACAAATCACTATCAGGTTTTTCGTCCGATTCAAAAATCTTTGAGTCACAGCAGAACGGCCATAAGGTGCCCGAGGCAGCAATCGACCAATGGAGACAAGTCTGCTGGAGGACGATGTATTGAATCGGGACGCAATTTGAGTGATCCATCGTCATTAGGAGGCCCTGAACGTTACAATTCACTATCAGTTTTTCGTCCGATTCGAAAATCTTTGACTCACAGCAGAACGGCCAACAGGTGCCCGAGGCAACAATAGACCCATGGAAACAAGTCTGCTGGAGGACGATATATTGAATCGGGACGCAATTTGAGTGATCCATCGTCATTAGGTGGCCCTGAACGTTACAATTCACTATCAGTTTTTCGTCCCATTCGATAATCTAGACTCACAGCAGAACGGCCATAAGGTGCCTGAGGCAGCAATAGACCCATGGAGTCAGGTCGGCTGGAGGACGATGTACTGAATCGGGACGCAATTTGTGTGGTCCATCGTCATTAGGTGGCCCTGAATGTTACAATTCACTATCAGTTTTTCGTCCGATTCGAAAATCTTTGACTCACAGCAGAACGGCCATAAGCTGCCCGAGGCAGCAATAGACCCATGGAGACAAGTCTGCTGGAGGACGATGTATTGAATCGGGACGCAATTTGAGTGTTCCATCGTCATTAGGAGGCCCTGAACGTTACAATTCACTATCAGTTTTTCGTCCGATTCGAAAATCTTTGAGTCACAGCAGGCCTGCCATAAGGTGCCCGAGGCAGCAATAGACCCATGGAGATAAGTCTGCTGGAGGACGATGTATTGAATCGGGACGCAATTTGAGTGATCCATCGTCATTAGGTGGCCCTGAACGTTACAATTAACTATCAGTTTTTCATCCCATTCTATAATCTAGACTCACAGCAGAACGGCCATAAGGTGCCCGAGACAGCAATAGTCCCATGGAGTCAAGTCGGCTAGTGGACGATGTACTGAATCGGGACGCAATTTGTGTGGTCCATCGTCATTAGGTGGCCCTGAATGTTACAAATCACTATCAATTTTTTGTCCGATTCGAAAATCTTTGACTCACAGCAGAACGGCCATAATGTGCCCGAGGCAGCAACCGACCCATGGGAACAAGTCTGCTGGAGGACGATGTATTGAATCGGGACGCAATTTGAGTGATCCATCGTTATTAGGTGGCCCTGAAAGTTACAATTCACTATCAGTTTTTCGTCCCATTCGATAATCTAGACTCACAGCAGAACGGCCATAAGGTGCCCGAGGCAGCAATAGACCCATGGAGACAAGTCGGCTGGAGGACGATGTATTGAATCGGGACGCAATTTGAGTGATCCATCGTCATTAGGTGTCCCTGAACGTTACAATTCACTACCAGTTTTTCGTCCCATTCGATAATCTAGATTCACAGCAGGACGGCCATAATGTGCCCGAGGCAGCAATAGACCCATGGAGTCAACTCGGCTGGAGGACGATGTATTGAATCGGGACGCAATTTGCGTGGTCCATCGTCATTAGGTGGCCCTGAATGTTACAAATCACTATCAGTTTTTCGTCCGATTCGAAAGTCTTTGACTCACAGCAGAACGGCCATTAGGTGCCCGAGGCAGCAATAGACCAATGGAGACAAGTCCGCTGGAGGACGATGTATTGAATCGGGACGCAATTTGAGTGTTCCATCGTCATTAGGAGGCCCTGAACGTTCCAATTTACTATCAGTTTTTCGTCCGATTCGAAAATCTTTGACTCACAGCAGAACGGCCATAAGGTGCCCGAGGCAGCAATAGACCCATGGAGTCAACTCGGCTGGAGGACGATGTATTGAATCGGGACGCAATTTGCGTAGTCCATCGTCATTAGGTGGCCCTGAATGTTACAAATCACTATCAGTTTTTCGTCCGATTCGAAAATCTTTGACTCACAGCAGAACATATGCCCGAGGCAACAATAGACCCATGGAAACAAGTCTGCTGGAGGACGATATATTGAATCAGGACGCAATTTGAGTGATCCATCGTCATTAGGTGGCCCTGAACGTTACAATTCACTATCAGTTTTTCGTCCCATTCGATAATCTAGACTCACAGCAGAACGGCCATAAGGTGCCTGAGGCAGCAATAGACCCATGGAGTCAGGTCGGCTGGAGGACGATGTACTGAATCGGGACGCAATTTGTGTGGTCCATCGTCATTAGGTGGCCCTGAATGTTACAATTCACTATCAGTTTTTCGTCCGATTCGAAAATCTTGTACTCACAGCAGAACGGCCATAAGGTGCCCGAGGCAGCAATAGACCCATGGAGACAAGTCTGCTGGAGGACGATGTATTGAATCGGGACGCAATTTGAGTGTTCCATCGTCGTTAGGAGGCCCTGAACGTTACAATTCTTTATCAGCTTTTCGTCCGATTCGAAAATCTTTGAGTCACAGCAGGCCTGCCATAAGGTGCCCGAGGCAGCAATCGACCCATGGAGACAAGTCTGCTGGAGGACGATGTATTGAATCAGGACGCAATTTGAGTGATCCATCGTAATTAGGTGGCCCTCAACGTTACAATTCACTATCAGTTTTTCGTCCCATTCGATAATCTAGACTCACAGCAGAACGGCCATAAGGTGCCCGAGGCAGCAATAGACCCATGGAGACAAGTCGGCTGGGGACGATGTATTGAATCGGGACGCAATTTGAGTGATCCATCGTCATTAGGTGGCCCTGAACGTTACAATTCACTATCAGTTTTTCGTCCCATTCGATAATCTAGATTCACAGCAGAACGGCCAAAAGGTGCCCGAGGCAGCAATAGACCCATGGAGTCAACTCGGCTGGAGGACGATGTATTGAATCGGGACGCAATTTGCGTGGTCCATCGTCATTAGGTGGCCCTGAATGTTATAATTCACTATCAGTTTTTCGTCCGATTCGAAAATCTTTGAGTCACAGCTGAACGGCCATAAGGTGCCCGAGGCTGCAATAGACCCATGGAGACAAGTCTGCTGGAGGACGATGTATTGAATCGGGACGCAATTTGAGTGTTCCATCGTCATTAGGAGGCCCTGAACGTTACAATTCACTATCAGTTTTTCGTCCCATTCGATAATCTAGACTCACAGCAGAACGGCCATAAGGTGCCCGAAGCAGCAATAGACCCATGGAGTCAGGTCGGCTGGAGGACGATGTACTGAATCGGGACGCAATTTGTGTGGTCCATCGTCATTAGGTGGCCCTGAATGTTACAATTCTCTATCAGTTTTTTGTCCGACTCGAAAATCTTTGACTCACAGCAGAACGCCCATAAGGTGCCCGAGGCAGCAATAGACCCATGGAGACAAGTCTGCTGGAGGACGATGTATTGAATCGGGACGCAATTTGAGTGTTCCATCGTCATTAGGAGGCCCTGAACGTTACAATTCACTATCAGTTTTTCGTCCGATTCGAAAATCTTTGAGTCACAGCAAGACTGCCATAAGGTGCCCGAGGCAGCAATAGACCCATGGAGACAAGCCTGCTGGAGGACGATGTATTGAATCGGGACGCAATTTGAGTGATCCATCGTCATTAGGTGGCCCTGAACGTTACAATTCACTATCAGTTTTTCATCCCATTCGATAATCTAGACTCACAGCTGAACGGCCATAAGGTGCCCCAGGCAGCAATAGTCCCATGGAGTCAAGTCGGCTAGTGGACGATGTACTGAATCGGGACGCAATTTGTGTGGTCCATCGTTATTAGGTGGCACTGAATGTTACAAATCACTATCAGGTTTTTCGTCCGATTCGAAAATCTTTGAGTCACAGCAGAACGGCCATAAGGTGCCCGAGGCAGCAATCGACCAATGGAGACAAGTCTGCTGGAGGACGATGTATTGAATCGAGACGCAATTTGAGTGATCCATCGTCATTAGGTGGCCCTGAAAGTTACAATTCACTATCAGTTTTTCGTCCCATTCGATAATCTAGACTCACAGCAGAACGGCCACAAGGTGCCCGAGGCAGCAATAGACCCATGGAGACAAGTCGGCTGGAGGACGATGTATTGAATCGGGACGCAATTTGAGTGATCCATCGTCATTAGGTGGCCCTGAACGTTACAATTCACTACCAGTTTTTCGTCCCATTCGATAATCTAGATTCACAGCAGAACGGCCATAAGGTGCCCGAGGCAGCAATAGACCCATGGAGTCAACTCGGCTGGAGGACGATGTATTGAATCGGGACGCAATTTGCGTGGTCCATCGTCATTAGGTGGCCCTGAATGTTACAATTCACTATCAGTTTTTCGTCCGATTCGAAAGTCTTTGACTCACAGCAGAACGGCCATTAGGTGCCCGAGGCAGCAATAGACCAATGGAGACAAGTCCGCTGGAGGACGATGTATTGAATCGGGACGCAATTTGAGTGTTCCATCGTCATTAGGAGGCCCTGAACGTTCCAATTTACTATCAGTTTTTCGTCCGATTCGAAAATCTTTGCCTCACAGCAGAACGGCCATAAGGTGCTCGAGGCAGCAATAGACCCATGGAGACAAGTCGGCTGGAGGACGATGTACTGAATCGGGACGCAATTTGCGTGGTCCATCGTCATTAGGTGGCCCTGAATGTTACAATTCACTATCAGTTTTTCGTCCGATTCGAAAGTCTTTGACTCACAGCAGAACGGCCATTAGGTGCCCGAGGCAGCAATAGACCAATGGAGACAAGTCCGCTGGAGGACGATGTATTGAATCGGGACGCAATTTGTGTGATCCATCGTCATTAGGTGGCCCTGAACGTTACAATTCACTACCAGTTTTTCGTCCCATTCGATAATCTAGATTCACAGCAGAACGGCCATAAGGTGCCCGAGGCAGCAATAGACCCATGGAGTCAGGTCGGCTGGAGGACGATGTACTGAATCGGGACGCAATTTGTGTGGTCCATCGTCATTAGGTGGCCCTGAATGTTACAATTCTCTACCAGTTTTTTGTCCGATTCGAAAATCTTTGAGTCACAGCAAGACTGCCATAAGGTGCCCGAGGCAGCAATAGACCCATGGAGACAAGTCTGCTGGAGGACGATGTATTGAATCGGGACGCAATTTGAGTGATCCATCGTCATTAGGTGGCCCTGAACGTTACAATTCAGTATCAGTTTTTCATCCCATTCGATAATCTAGACTCACAGCGGAACGGCCATAAGGTGCCCCAGGCAGCAATAGTCCCATGGAGTCAAGTCGGCTAGTGGACGATGTACTGAATCGGGACGCAATTTGTGTGGTCCATCGTTATTAGGTGGCACTGAATGTTACAAATCACTATCAGGTTTTTCGTCCGATTCGAAAATCTTTGAGTCACAGCAGAACGGCCATAAGGTGCCCGAGGCAGCAATCGACCAATGGAGACAAGTCTGCTGGAGGACGATGTATTGAATCGGGACGCAATTTGAGTGATCCATTGTCATTAGGTGGCCCTGAAAGTTACAATTCACTATCAGTTTTTCGTCCCATTCGATAATCTAGACTCACAGCAGAACGGCCACAAGGTGCCCGAGGCAGCAATAGACCCATGGAGACAACTCGGCTGGAGGACGATGTATTGAATCGGGACGCAATTTGCGTGGTCCATCGTCATTAGGTGGCCCTGAATGTTACAATTCACTATCAGTTTTTCGTCCGATTCGAAAGTCTTTGACTCACAGCAGAACGGCCATTAGGTGCCCGAGGCAGCAATAGACCAATGGAGACAAGTCCGCTGGAGGACGATGTATTGAATCGGGACGCAATTTGAGTGTTCCATCGTCATTAGGAGGCCCTGAACGTTCCAATTTACTATCAGTTTTTCGTCCGATTCGAAAATCTTTGACTCACAGCAGAACGGCCATAAGGTGCCCGAGGCAGCAATAGACCCATGGAGACAAGTCGGCTGGAGGACGATGTACTGAATCGGGACGCAATTTGTGTGGTCCATCGTCATTAGGTGGCCCTGAATGTTACAATTCACTATCAGTTTTTCGTCCGATTCGAAAATCTTTGACCCACAGCAGAACGGCCATAAGGTGCCCGAGGCAGTAATAGACCCATGGAGACAAGTCTGCTGGAGGACGATGTATTGATTCGGGACGCAATTTGAGTGATCCATCGTCATTAGGTGGCCCTGAACGTTACAATTCACTATCAGTTTTTCATCCCATTCTATAATCTAGACTCACAGCAGAACGGCCATAAGGTGCCCGAGACAGCAATAGTCCCATGGAGTCAAGTCGGCTAGTGGACGATGTACTGAATCGGGACGCAATTTGTGTGGTCCATCGTCATTAGGTGGCCCTGAAAGTTACAATTCACAATCAGTTTTTCGTCCGATTCGAATATCTTTGACTCACAACAGAACGGCCATAAGGTGCCCGAGGCAGCAATAGATCCATGAAGTCAAGTCTGCTGGAGGACGATGTATTGAATCGGGACGCAATTTGAGTGATCCATCGTCATTTGGTGGCCCTGAAAGTTACAATTCACTATCAGTTTTTCGTCCGATTCGAAAATCTTTGACTCACAGCAGAACGGCCATTAGGTGCCCGAGGCAGCAATAGACCCATGAAGTCAAGTCTGCTGGAGGACGATGTATTGAATGAGGACGCAATTTGAGTGATTCATCGTCATCAGGTGGCCCTGAACGTTACAATTCACTATCAGTTTTTCGTCCCATTCGATAATCTAGACTCACAGCAGAACGGCCATAAGGTGCCCGAGGCAGCAATAGACCCATGGAGACAAGTCGGCTGGGGACGATGTATTGAATCGGGACGCAATTTGAGTGATCCATCGTCATTAGGTGGCCCTGAACGTTACAATTCACTATCAGTTTTTCGTCCCATTCGATAATCTAGATTCAGAGCAGAACGGCCATAAGGTGCCCGAGGCAGCAATAGACCCATGGAGTCAACTCGGCTGGAGGACGATGTATTGAATCGGGACGCAATTTGCGTGGTCCATCGTCATTAGGTGGCCCTGAATGTTACAATTCACTATCAGTTTTTCGTCCGATTCGAAAATCTTTGACTCACAGCAGAACGGCCATTAGGTGCCCGAGGCAGCAATCGACCCATGGAGACAAGTCTGCTGGAGGACGATGTATTGAATCGGGACGCAATTTGCGTGATCCATCGTCATTAGGAGGCCCTGAACGTTACAATTCACGATCAGTTTTTCGTCCCATTCGATAATCTAGACTAACAGCAGAACGGCCATAAGGTGCCCGAGGCAGCAATAGACCCATGGAGTCAACTCGGCTGGAGGACGATGTATTGAATCGGGACGCAATTTGAGTGATCCATCGCCATTAGGTGGCCCTGAACGTTACAATTCACTATCAGTTTTTCGTCCGATTCGAAAATCTTTTACTCACAGCAGAACGGCCATAAGGTGCCCGAGGCAGCAATAGACGCATGGAGACATGTCTGCTGGAGGACGATGTATTGAATCGGGACGAAATTTGAGTGTTCCATCGTCATTAGGAGGCCCTGAACGTTACAATTCACTATCAGTTTTTCGTCCGATTCGAAAATCTTTGAGTCACAGTAGGCCTGCCATAAGGTGCCCGAGGCAGCAATAGACCCATGGAGACAAGTCTGCTGGAGGACGATGTATTGAATCGGGACGCAATTTGAGTGATCCATCGTCATTAGGTGGCCCTGAAAGTTACAATTCACTATCAGTTTTTCGTCCGATTCGAAAATCTTTGACTCACAGCAGAACGGCCATTAGGTGCCCGAGGCAGCAATAGACCCATGAAGTCAAGTCTGCTGGAGGACGATGTATTGAATGAGGACGCAATTTGTGTGGTCCATCGTCATTAGGTGGCCCTGAATGTTACAAATCACTATCAGTTTTTCGTCCGATTCGAAAATCTTTGACTCACAGCAGAACGGCCATAAGGTGCCCGAGGCAGCAATCGACCCATGGAGACAAGTCTGCTGGAGGACGATGTATTGAATCGGGACGCAATTTGAGTGATCCATCGTCATTAGGTGGCCCTGAAAGTTACAATTCACTATCAGTTTTTCGTCCGATTCGAAAATCTTTGACTCACAGCAGAACGGCCATTAGGTGCCTGAGGCAGCAATAGACCCATGAAATCAAGTCTGCTGGAGGACGATGTATTGAATGAGGACGCAATTTGAGTGATCCATCGTCATTAGGTGGCCCTGAACGTTACAATTCACTATCAGTTTTTCGTCCCATTCGATAATCTAGATTCACAGCAGATGGGCCATAAGGTGCCCGAGGCAGCAATAGACCCATGGAGTCAACTCGGCTGGAGGACGATGTATTGAATCGGGACGCAATTTGCGTGGTCCATCGTCATTAGGTGGCCCTGAATGTTACAATTCACTATCCGTTTTTCGTCCGATTCGAAAATCTTTGACTCACAGCAGAACGGCCATTAGGTGCCCGAGGCAGCAATCGACCCATGGAGACAAGTCTGCTGGAGGACGATGTATTGAATCGGGACGCAATTTGAGTGATCCATCGTCATTAGGAGGCCCTGAACGTTACAATTCACTATCAGTTTTTCGTCCCATTCGATAATCTAGACTCACAGCAGAACGGCCATAAGGTGCCCGAGGAAGCAATAGACCCATGGAGTCAAGTCGGCTGGAGGACGATGTATTGAATCAGGACGCAATTTGAGTGATCCATCGTCATTACGAGGCCCTGAACGTTACAATTCACTATCAGTTTTTCGTCCCATTCGATAATCTAGACTCACAGCAGAACGGCCATAAGGTGCCCGAGGCAGCAATAGACCCATGGAGTCAAGTCGGCTGGAGGACGATGTATTGAATCGGGACGCAATTTGAGTGATCCATCGTCATTAGGTGGCCCTGAACGTTACAATTCACTATCAGTTTTTCGTCCGATTCGAAAATCTTTGACTCACAGCAGAACGGCCATTAGGTGCCCGAGGCAGCAATCGACCCATGGAGACAAGTCTGCTGGAGGACGATGTATTGAATCGGGACGTAATTTGAGTGATCCATCGTCATTAGGAGGCCCTGAACGTTACAATTCACTATCAGTTTTTCGTCCCATTCGATAATCTAGACTCACAGCAGAACGGCCATAAGGTGCCCGAGGCAGCAATAGACCCATGGAGTCAAGTCGGCTGGAGGACGATGTATTGTATCGGGACGCAATTTGAGTGATCCATCGTCATTAGGAGGCCCTGAACGCTACAATTCACTATCAGTTTTTCGTCCCATTCGATAATCTAGACTCACAGCAGAACGGCCATAAGGTGCCCGAGGCAGCAATAGACCCATGGAGCAAGTCGGCTGGAGGACGATGTATTGAATCGGGACGCAATTTGAGTGATCCATCGTCATTAGGAGGCCCTGAACGTTACAATTCACTATCAGTTTTTCGTCCCATTCGATAATCTAGACTCACAGCAGAACGGCCATAAGGTGCCCGAGAAAGCAATAGACCCATGGAGTCAAGTCGGCTGGAGGACGATGTATTGAATCGGGACGCAATTTGAGTGATCCATCGTCATTAGGAGGCCCTGAATGTTACAATTCACTATCAGTTTTTCGTCCGATTCGAAAATCTTTGAGTCACAGCAGGCCTGCCATAAGGTGCCCGAGGCAGCAATAGACCCATGGAGACAAGTCTGCTGGAGGACGATGTATTGAATCGGGACGCAATTTGAGTGATCCATAGTCATTAGGAGGCCCTGAACGTTACAATTCACTATCAGTTTTTCGTCCCATTCGATAATCTAGACTCACAGCAGACCGGCCATAAGGTGCCCGAGGCAGGAATAGTCCCATGGAGTCAAGTCGGCTAGTGGACGATGTACTGAATCGGGACGCAATTTGTGTGGTCCATCGTCATTAGGTGGCCCTGAATGTTACAAATCACTATCAGTTTTTCGTCCGATACGAAAATCTTAGACTCACAGCAGAACGGCCATAAGGTGCCCGAGGCAGTAATCTACCCATGGAGACAAGTCTGCTGGAGGACGAAGTATTGAATCGGGACGCAATTTGAGTGATCCATTGTCATTAGGTGGCCCTGAACGTTACAATTCACTATCAGTTTTTCGTCCCATTCGATAATCTAGATTCACAGCAAAACGGCCATAAGGTGCCCGAGGCAGTAATAGACCCATGGAGTCAACTCGCCTGGAGGACGATGTATTGAATCGGGACGCAATTTGCGTGGTCCATCGTCATTAGGTGGCCCTGAATGTTACAATTCACTATCAGTTTTTCGTCCGATTCGATAATCTAGACTCACAGCAGAACGGCCATAAGGTGCCCGAGGCAGCAATAGACACATGGAGCAAGTCGGCTGGAGGACGATGTATTGTATCGGGACGCAATTTGAGTGATCCATCGTCATTAGGAGGCCCTGAACGTTACAATTCACTATCAGTTTTTCGTCCCATTCGATAATCTAGACTCACAGCAGAACGGCCATAAGGTGCCCGAGGCAGCAATAGACCCATGGAGTCAAGTCGGCTGGAGGACGATGTATTGAATCGGTACGCAATTTGAGTGATCCATCGTCATTAGGAGGCCCTGAACGTTACAATTCACTATCAGTTTTTCGTCCCATTCGATAATCTAGACTCACAGCAGAACAGCCATAAGTTGCCCGAGGCAGCAATAGACCCATGGAGACAAGTCTGCTGGAGGACGATGTATTGAATCGGGACGAAATTTGAGTGATCCATCGTCATCAGGAGGCCCTGAACATTACAATTCACTATCAGTTTTTTGTCCCATTCGATAATCTAGACTCACAGCAGAACGGCCATAAGGTGCCCGAGGCAGCAATAGACCCATGGAGTCAAGTCGGCTGGAGGACGATGTATTGAATCGGGACGCAATTTGAGTGATCCATCGTCATTAGGTGGCCCTGAACGTTACAATTCACTATCAGTTTTTCGTCACATTCGATAATCTAGATTCACAGCAGAACGGCCATAAGGTGCCCGAGGCAGCAATAGACCCATGGAGTCAACTCGGCTGGAGGTCGATGTATTGAATCGGGACGCAATTTGCGTATTCCATCGTCATTAGGTGGCCCTGAATGTTACAAATAACTATCAGTTTTTCGTCCGATTCGAAAATCTTTGACTCACAGCAGAACGGCCATAAGGTGCCCGAGGCAGCAATCGACCCATGGAGACAAGTCTGCTGGAGGACGATGTATTGAATCGGGACGCAATTTGAGTGATCCATCGTCATTAGGAGGCCCTGAACGTTACAATTCACTATCAGTTTTTCGTCCCATTCGATAATCTAGACTCACAGCAGAACGGCCATAAGGTGCCCGAGGCAGCAATAGACCCATGGAGTCAAGTCGGCTGGAGGACGATGTATTGTATCGGCACGCAATTTGAGTGATCCATCGTCATTAGGAGGCCCTGAACGTTACAATTCACTATCAGTTTTTCGTCCCATTCGATAATCTAGACTCACAGCAGAACGGCCATAAGGTGCCCGAGGCAGCAATAGACCCATGGAGTCAAGTCGGCTGGAGGACGATGTATTGAATCGGGACGCAATTTGAGTGATCCATCGTCATTAGGTGGCCCAGAACGTTACAATTCACTATCAGTTGTTCGTCCCATTCGATAATCTAGACTCACAGCAGAACGGCCATAAGGTGCCCGAGGCAGCAATAGACCCATGGAGACAAGTCGGCTGGGGACGATGTATTGAATCGGGACGCAATTTGAGTGATCCATCGTCATTAGGTGGCCCTGAACGTTACAATTCACTATCAGTTTTTCGTCCCATTCGATTATCTAGATTCACAGCAGAACGGCCATAAGGTGCCCGAGGCAGCAATAGACCCATGGAGTCAACTCGGCTGGAGGACGATGTATTGAATCGGGACGCAATTTGCGTGGTCCATCGTCATTAGGTGGCCCTGAATGTTACAATTCACTATCAATTTTTCGTCCGATTCGAAAATCTTTGACTCACAGCAGAACGGCCATTAGGTGCCCGAGGCAGCAATCGACCCATGGAGACAAGTCTGCTGGAGGACGATGTATTGAATCGGGACGTAATTTGAGTGATCCATCGTCATTAGGAGGCCCTGAACGTTACAATTCACTATCAGTTTTTCGTCCCATTCGATAATCTAGACTCACAGCAGAACGGCCATAAGGTGCCCGAGGCAGCAATAGACCCATGGAGTCAAGTCGGCTGGAGGACGATGTATTGAATCGGGACGCAATGTGAGTGATCCATCGTCATTAGTTGGCCCTGAACGTTACAATTCACTATCAGTTTTTCGTCCGATTCGAAAATCTTTGACTCACAGCAGAACGGCCATAAGGTGCCCGAGGCAGCAATAGACGCATGGAGACAAGTCTGCTGGAGGACGATGTATTGAATCGGGACGGAATTTGAGTGTTCCATCGTCATTAGGAGGCCCTGAACGTTACAATTCACTATCAGTTTTTCGTCCGATTCCAAAATCTTTGAGTCACAGCAGGCCTGCCATAAGGTGCCCGAGGCAGCAATAGACCCATGGAGACAAGTCTGCTGGAGGACGATGTATTGAATCGGGACGCAATTTGAGTGTTCCATCGTCATTAGGTGGCCCTGAACGTTACAATTCACTATCAGTTTTTCATCCCATTCTATAATCTAGACTCACAGCAGAACGGCCATAAGGTGCCCGAGGCAGGAATAGTCCCATGGAGTCAAGTCGGCTAGTGGACGATGTACTGAATCGGGACGCAATTTGTGTGGTCCATCGTCATTAGGTGGCCCTGAATGTTACAAATCACTATCAGTTTTTCGTCCGATTCGAAAATCTTTGACTCACAGCAGAACGGCCATAAGGTGCCCGAGGCAGTAATCTACCCATGGAGACAAGTCTGCTGGAGGACGATGTATTGAATCGGGACGCAATTTGAGTGATCCATCGTCATTAGGTGGCCCTGAGAGTTACAATTCACTATCAGTTTTTCGTTCGATTCGAAAATCTTTGACTCACAGCAGAACGGCCATAAGGTGCCAGAGGCAGCAATAGACCCATGAAGTCAAGTCTGCTGGAGGACGATGTATTGAATCGGGACGCAATTTGAGTGATCCATTGTCATTAGGTGGCCCTGAACGTTACAATTCACAATCAGTTTTTCGTCCCATTCGATAATCTAGATTCACAGCAAAACGGCCATAAGGTGCCCGAGGCAGTAATAGACTCATGGAGTCAACTCGGCTGGAGGACGATGTATTGAATCGGGACGCAATTTGCGTGGTCCATCGTCATTAGGTGGCCCTGAATGTTACAATTCACTATCAGTTTTTCGTCCGATTCGATAATCTAGACTCACAGCAGAACGGCCATAAGGTGCCCGAGGCAGCAATAGACCCATGGAGCAAGTCGGCTGGAGGACGATGTATTGAATCGGGACGCAATTTGAGTGATCCATCGTCATTAGGAGGCCCTGAACGTTACAATTCACTATCAGTTTTTCGTCCCATTCGATAATCTAGACTCACAGCAGAACGGCCATAAGGTGCCCGAGGCAGCAATAGACCCATGGAGTCAAGTCGGCTGGAGGACGATGTATTGAATCGGGACGCAATTTGAGTGATCCATCGTCATTAGGTAGCCCTGAACTTTACAATTCACTATCAGTTTTTCGTCCCATTCGATAATCTAGACTCACAGCAGAACGGCCATAAGGTGCCCGAGGCAGCAATAGACCCATGGAGACAAGTCGGCTGGAGGACGATGTATTGAATCGGGACGAAATTTGAGTGATCCATTGTCATTAGGTGGCCCTGAACGTTACAATTCACAATCAGTTTTTCGTCCCATTCGATAATCTAGATTCACAGCAAAACGGCCATAAGGTGCCCGAGGCAGTAATAGACTCATGGAGTCAACTCGGCTGGAGGACGATGTATTGAATCGGGACGCAATTTGCGTGGTCCATCGTCATTAGGTGGCCCTGAATGTTACAATTCACTATCAGTTTTTCGTCCGATTCGATAATCTAGACTCACAGCAGAACGGCCATAAGGTGCCCGAGGCAGCAATAGACCCATGGAGCAAGTCGGCTGGAGGACGATGTATTGAATCGGGACGCAATTTGAGTGATCCATCGTCATTAGGAGGCCCTGAACGTTACAATTCACTATCAGTTTTTCGTCCCATTCGATAATCTAGACTCACAGCAGAACGGCCATAAGGTGCCCGAGGCAGCAATAGACCCATGGAGTCAAGTCGGCTGGAGGACGATGTATTGAATCGGGACGCAATTTGAGTGATCCATCGTCATTAGGTGGCCCTGAACGTTACAATTCACTATCAGTTTTTCGTCCCATTCGATAATCTAGACTCACAGCAGAACGGCCATAAGTTGCCCGAGGCAGCAATAGACCCATGGAGACAAGTCTGCTGGAGGACGATGTATTGAATCGGGACGAAATTTGAGTGATCCATCGTCATCAGGAGGCCCTGAACATTACAATTCACTATCAGTTTTTTGTCGCATTCGATAATCTAGACTCACAGCAGAACGGCCATAAGGTGCCCGAGGCAGCAATAGACCCATGGAGTCAAGTCGGCTGGAGGACGATGTATTGAATCGGGACGCAATTTGAGTGATCCATCGTCATTAGGTGGCCCTGAACGTTACAATTCACTATCAGTTGTTCGTCCCATTCGATAATCTAGACTCACAGCAGAACGGCCATAAGGTGCCCGAGGCAGCAATAGACCCATGGAGACAAGTCGGATGGGGACGATGTATTGAATCGGGACGCAATTTGAGTGATCCATCGTCATTAGGTGGCCCTGAACGTTACAATTCACTATCAGTTTTTCGTCCCATTCGATTATCTAGATTCACAGCAGAACGGCCATAAGGTGCCCGAGGCAGCAATAGACCCATGGAGTCAACTCGGCTGGAGGACGATGTATTGAATCGGGACGCAATTTGAGTGATCCATCGTCATTAGGAGGCCCAGATCGTTACAATTCACTATCAGTTTTTCGTCCCATTCGATAATCTAGACTCACAGCAGAACGGCCATAAGGTGCCCGAGGCAGCAATAGACCCATGGAGACAAGTCTGCTGGAGGACGATGTATTGAATCGGGACGCAATTTGAGTGATCCATCGTCATTAGGAGGCCCTGAACGTTACAATTCACTATCACTTTTTTGTCCCATTCGATAATCTAGACTCACAGCACAACGGCCATAAGGTGCCCGAGGCAGCAATAGACCCATGGAGTCAAGTCGGCTGGAGGACGATGTATTGTATCGGGACGCAATGTGAGTGATCCATCGTCATTAGGTGGCCCTGAACGTTACAATTCACTATCAGTTTTTCGTCCGATTCGAAAATCTTTGACTCACAGCATGGAGACAAGTCTGCTGGAGGACGATGTATTGAATCGGGACGGAATTTGAATGTTCGATCGTCATTAGGAGGCCCTGAACGTTACAATTCACTATCAGTTTTTCGTCCGATTCCAAAATCTTTGAGTCACAGCAGGCCTGCCATAAGGTGCCCGAGGCAGCAATAGACCCATGGAGACAAGTCTGCTGGAGGACGATGTATTGAATCGGGACGCAATTTGAGTGTTCCATCGTCATTAGGTGGCCCTGAACGTTACAATTCACTATCAGTTTTTCATCCCATTCTATAATCTAGACTCACAGCAGAACGGCCATAAGGTGCCCGAGGCAGGAATAGTCCCATGGAGTCAAGTCGGCTAGTGGACGATGTACTGAATCGGGACGCAATTTGTGTGGTCCATCGTCATTAGGTGGCCCTGAATGTTACAAATCACTATCAGTTTTTCGTCCGATTCGAAAATCTTTCACTCACAGCAGAACGGCCATAAGGTGCCCGAGGCAGTAATCTACCCATGGAGACAAGTCTGCTGGAGGACGATGTATTGAATCGGGACGCAATTTGAGTGATCCATCGTCATTAGGTGGCCCTGAAAGTTACAATTCACTATCAGTTTTTCGTCCGATTCGAAAATCTTTGACTCACAGCAGAACGGCCATTAGGTGCCAGAGGCAGCAATAGACCCATGAAGTCAAGTCTGCTGGAGGACGATGTATTGAATCGGGACGCAATTTGAGTGATCCATTGTCATTAGGTGGCCCTGAATGTTACAATTCACAATCAGTTTTTCGTCCCATTCGATAATCTAGATTCACAGCAAAACGGCCATAAGGTGCCCGAGGCAGTAATAGACTCATGGAGTCAACTCGGCTGGAGGACGATGTATTGAATCGGGACTCAATTTGCGTGGTCCATCGTCATTAGGTGGCCCTGAATGTTACAATTCACTATCAGTTTTTCGTCCGATTCGATAATCTAGACTCACAGCAGAACGGCCATAAGGTGCCCGAGGCAGCAATAGACCCATGGAGCAAGTCGGCTGGAGGACGATGTATTGAATCGGGACGCAATTTGAGTGATCCATCGTCATTAGGAGGCCCTGAACGTTACAATTCACTATCAGTTTTTCGTCCCATTCGATAATCTAGACTCACAGCAGAACGGCCATAAGGTGCCCGAGGCAGCAATAGACCCATGGAGTCAAGTCGGCTGGAGGACGATGTATTGAATCGGGACGTAATTTGAGTGATCCATCGTCATTAGGTAGCCCTGAACTTTACAATTCACTATCAGTTTTTCGTCCCATTCGATAATCTAGACTCACAGCAGAACGGCCATAAGGTGCCCGAGGCAGCAATAGACCCATGGAGACAAGTCGGCTGGGGACGATGTATTGAATCGGGACGCAATTTGAGTGATCCATCGTCATTAGGTGGCCCTGAACGTTACAATTCACTATCAGTTTTTCGTCCCATTCGATAATCTAGATTCACAGCAGAACGGCCATAAGGTGCCCGAGGCAGCAATAGACCCATGGAGTCAACTCGGCTGGAGGACGATGTATTGAATCGGGACGCAATTTGCGTGGTCCATCGTCATTAGGTGGCCCAGAATGTTACAATTCACTATCAGTTTTTCGTCCGATTCGAAAATCTTTGACTCACAGCAGAACGGCCATTAGGTGCCCGAGGCAGCAATCGACCCATGGAGACAAGTCTGCTGGAGGACGATGTATTGAATCGGGACGCAATTTGAGTGATCCATCGTCAATAGGAGGCCCTGAACGTTACAATTCACTATCAGTTTTTCGTCCCATTCGATAATCTAGACTCACAGCAGAACGGCCATAAGGTGCCCGAGGCAGTAATAGACCCATGGAGTCAAGTCGGCTGGAGGACGGTGTATTGAATCGGTACGCAATTTGAGTGATCCATCGTCTTTAGGAGGCCCTGAACGTTACAATTCACTATCAGTTTTTTGTCCCATTCGATAATCTAGACTCACAGCAGAACGGCCATAAGGTGCCCGAGGCAGCAATAGACCCATGGAGTCAAGTCGGCTGGAGGACGATGAATTGAATCGGGACGCAATTTGAGTGATCCATCGTCATTAGGTGGCCCTGAACGTTACAATTCACTATCAGTTTTTCGTCCGATTCGAAAATCTTTGACTCACAGCAGAACGGCCATAAGGTGCCCGAGGCAGCAATAGACGCATGGAGACATGTCTGCTGGAGGACGATGTATTGAATCGGGACGCAATTTGCGTGGTCCATCGTCGTTAGGTGGCCCTGAATGTTAAAATTCACTATCCGTTTTTCGTCCGATTCGAAAATCTTTGACTCACAGCAGAACGGCCATTAGGTGCCCGAGGCAGCAATCGATCCATGGAGACAAGTCTGCTGGAGGACGATGTATTGAATCGGGACGCAATATGAGTGATCCATCGTCATTAGGAGGCCCTGAACGTTACAATTCACTATCAGTTTTTCGTCCCATTCGATAATCTAGACTCACAGCAGAACGGCCATAAGGTGCCCGAGGAAGCAATAGACTCATGGAGTCAAGTCGGCTGGAGGACGATGTATTGAATCAGGACGCAATTTGAGTGATCCATCGTCATTACGAGGCCCTGAACGTTACAATTCACTATCAGTTTTTCGTCCCATTCGATAATCTAGACTCACAGCAGAACGGCCATAAGGTGCCCGAGGCAGCAATAGACCCATGGAGTCAAGTCGGCTGGAGGACGATGTATTGAATCGGGACGCAATTTGAGAGATCCATCGTCATTAGGTGGCCCTGAACGTTACAATTCACTATCAGTTTTTCGTCCCATTCGATAATCTAGACTCACAGCAGAACGGCCATAAGGTGCCCGAGGCAGCAACAGACCCATGGAGACAAGTCTGCTGGAGGACGATGTATTGAATCGGGACGCAATTTGAGTGATCCATCGTCATTAGGAGGCCCTGAACGTTACAATTCACTATCAGTTTTTTGTCCCATTCGATAATCTAGACTCACAGCAGAACGGCCATAAGGTGCCCAAGGCTGCAATAGACCCATGGAGTCAAGTCGGCTGGAGGACGATGTATTGAATCGGGACGCAATTTGAGTGATCCATCGTCATTAGGTGGCCCTGAACGTTACAATTCACTATCAGTTTTTCGTCCCATTCGATAATCTAGACTCACAGCAGAACGGCCATAAGGTGCCCGAGGCAGCAATAGACCCATGGAGTCAAGTCGGCTGGAGGACGATGTATTGTATCGGGACGCAATTTGAGTGATCCATCGTCATTAGGAGGCCCTGAACGTTAGAATTCACTATCAGTTTTTCGTCCCATTCGATAATCTAGACTCACAGCAGAACGGCCATAAGGTGCCCGAGGCAGCAATAGACCCATGGAGTCAAGTCGGCTGGAGGACGATGTATTGAATCGGGACGCAATTTGAGTGATCCATCGTCATTAGGAGGCCCAGAACGTTACAATTCACTATCAGTTTTTCGTCCCATTCGATAATCTAGACTCACAGCAGAACGGCCATAAGGTGCCCGAGGCAGCAATAGACCCATGGAGACAAGTCTGCTGGAGGACGATGTATTGAATCGGGACGCAATTTGAGTGATCCATCGTCATTAGGAGGCCCTGAACGTTACAATTCACTATCAGTTTTTTGTCCCATTCGATAATCTAGACTCACAGCAGAACGGCCATAAGGTGCCCGAGGCAGCAATAGACCCATGGAGTCAAGTCGGCTGGAGGACGATGTATTGAATCGGGACGCAATTTGAGTGATCCATCGTCATTAGGTGGCCCTGAACGTTACAATTCACTATCAGTTTTTCGTCCGATTCGAAAATCTTTGAGTCACAGCAGGCCTGCCATAAGGTGCCCGAGGCAGCAATAGACCCATGGAGACAAGTCTGCTGGAGGACGATGTATTGAATCGGGACGCAATATGAGTGTTCCATCGTCATTAGGTGCCCCTGAACGTTACAATTCACTATCAGTTTTTCATCCCATTCTATAATCTAGACTCACAGCAGACCGGCCATAAGGTGCCCGAGGCAGGAATAGACCCATGGAGTCAACTCGCCTGGAGGACGATGTATTGAATCGGGACGCAATTTGCGTGGTCCATCGTCATTAGGTGGCCCTGAATGTTACAATTCACTATCAGTTTTTCGTCCGATTCGATAATCTAGACTCACAGCAGAACGGCCATAAGGTGCCCGAGGCAGCAATAGACCCATGGAGCAAGTCGGCTGGAGGACGATGTATTGAATCGGGACGCAATTTGAGTGATCCATCGTCATTAGGAGGCCCTGAACGTTACAATTCACTATCAGTTTTTCGTCCCATTCGATAATCTAGACTCACAGCAGAACGGCCATAAGGTGCCCGAGGCAGCAATAGACCCATGGAGTCAAGTCGGCTGGAGGACGATGTATTGAATCGGGACGCAATTTGAGTGATCCATCGTCATTAGGAGGCCCTGAACGTTACAATTCACTATCAGTTTTTCGTCCCATTCGATAATCTAGACTCACAGCAGAACGGCCATAAGGTGCCCGAGGCAGCAATAGACCCATGGAGACAAGTCTGCTGGAGGACGATGTATTGAATCGGGACGCAATTTGAGTGATCCATCGTCATCAGGAGGCCCTGAACATTACAATTCACTATCAGTTTCTTGTCCCATTCGATAATCTAGACTCACAGCAGAACGGCCATAAGGTGCCCGAGGCAGCAATAGACCCATGGAGTCAAGTCGGCTGGAGGACGATGTATTGAATCGGGACGCAATTTGAGTGATCCATCGTCATTAGGTGGCCCTGAACGTTACAATTCACTATCAGTTTTTCGTCACATTCGATAATCTAGATTCACAGCAGAACGGCCATAAGGTGCCCGAGGCAGCAATAGACCCATGGAGTCAACTCGGCTGGAGGACGATGTATTGAATCGGGACGCTATTTGCGTATTCCATCGTCATTAGGTGACCCTGAATGTTACAAATAACTATCAGTTTTTCGTCCGATTCGAAAATCTTTGACTCACAGCAGAACGGCCATAAGGTGCCCGAGGCAGCAATCGACCCATGGAGACAAGTCTGCTGGAGGACGATGTATTGAATCGGGACGCAATTTGAGTGATCCATCGTCATTAGGAGGCCCTGAACGTTACAATTCACTATCAGTTTTTCGTCCCATTCGATAATCTAGACTCACAGCAGAACGGCCATAAGGTGCCCGAGGCAGCAATAGACCCATGGAGTCAAGTCGGCTGGAGGACGATGTATTGTATCGGGACGCAATTTGAGTGATCCATCGTCATTAGGAGGCCCTGAACGTTACAATTCACTATCAGTTTTTCGTCCCATTCGATAATCTAGACTCACAGCAGAACGGCCATAAGGTGCCCGAGGCAGCAATAGACCCATGGAGTCAAGTCGGCTGGAGGACGATGTATTGAATCGGGACGCAATTTGAGTGATCCATCGTCATTAGGTGGCCCAGAACGTTACAATTCACTATCAGTTGTTCGTCCCATTCGATAATCTAGACTCACAGCAGAACGGCCATAAGGTGCCCGAGGCAGCAATAGACCCATGGAGACAAGTCGGCTGGGGACGATGTATTGAATCGGGACGCAATTTGAGTGATCCATCGTCATTAGGTGGCCCTGAACGTTACAATTCACTATCAGTTTTTCGTCCCATTCGATTATCTAGATTCACAGCAGAACGGCCATAAGGTGCCCGAGGCAGCAATAGACCCATGGAGTCAAGTCGGCTGGAGGACGATGTATTGAATCGGGACGCAATTTGAGTGATCCATCGTCATTAGGTGGCCCTGAACGTTACAATTCACTATCAGTTTTTCGTCCGATTCGAAAATCTTTGACTCACAGCAGAACGGCCATAAGGTGCCCGAGGCAGCAATAGACGCATGGAGACAAGTCTGCTGGAGGACGATGTATTGAATCGGGACGGAATTTGAGTGTTCCATCGTCATTATGAGGCCCTGAACGTTACAATTCACTATCAGTTTTTCGTCCGATTCGAAAATCTTTGAGTCACAGCAGGCCTGCCATAAGGTGCCCGAGGCAGCAATAGACCCATGGAGACAAGTCTGCTGGAGGACGATGTATTGAATCGGGACGCAATTTGAGTGTTCCATCGTCATTAGGTGGCCCTGAACGTTACAATTCACTATCAGTTTTTCATCCCATTCTATAATCTAGACTCACAGCAGACCGGCCATAAGGTGCCCGAGGCAGGAATAGTCCCATGGAGTCAAGTCGGCTAGTGGACGATGTACTGAATCGGGACGCAATTTGTGTGGTCCATCGTCATTAGGTGGCCCTGAATGTTACAAATCACTATCAGTTTTTCGTCCGATTCGAAAATCTTAGACTCACAGCAGAACGGCCATAAGGTGCCCGAGGCAGTAATCTACCCATGGAGACAAGTCTGCTGGAGGACGATGTATTGAATCGGGACGCAATTTGAGTGTTCCATCGTCATTAGGTGGCCCTGAACGTTACAATTCACTATCAGTTTTTCATCCCATTCTATAATCTAGACTCACAGCAGAACGGCCATAAGGTGCCCGAGGCAGGAATAGTCCCATGGAGTCAAGTCGGCTAGTGGACGATGTACTGAATCGGGACGCAATTTGTGTGGTCCATCGTCATTAGGTGGCCCTGAATGTTACAAATCACTATCAGTTTTTCGTCCGATTCGAAAATCTTTGACTCACAGCAGAACGGCCATAAGGTGCCCGAGGCAGTAATCTACCCATGGAGACAAGTCTGCTGGAGGACGATGTATTGAATCGGGACGCAATTTGAGTGATCCATTGTCATTAGGTGGCCCTGAACGTTACAATTCACAATCAGTTTTTCGTCCCATTCGATAATCTAGATTCACAGCAAAACGGCCATAAGGTGCCCGAGGCAGTAATAGACCCATGGAGTCAACTCGGCTGGAGGACGATGTATTGAATCGGGACGCAATTTGCGTGGTCCATCGTCATTAGGTGGCCCTGAATGTTACAATTCACTATCAGTTTTTCGTCCGATTCGATAATCTAGACTCACAGCAGAACGGCCATAAGGTGCCCGAGGCAGCAATAGACCCATGGAGTCAAGTCGGCTGGACGACGATGTATTGAATCGGGACGCAATTTGAGTGATCCATCGTCATTAGGTGGCCCTGAACGTTACAATTCACTATCAGTTTTTCGTCCGATTCGAAAATCTTTGACTCACAGCAGAACGGCCATTAGGTGCCCGAGGCAGCAATCGACCCATGGAGACAAGTCTGCTGGAGGACGATGTATTGAATCGTGACGTAATTTGAGTGATCCATCGTCATTAGGAGGCCCTAAACGTTACAATTCACTATCAGTTTTTCGTCCCATTCGATAATCTAGACTCACAGCAGAACGGCCATAAGGTGCCCGAGGCAGCAATAGACCCATGGAGTCAAGTCGGCTGGAGGACGATGTATTGTATCGGGACGCAATTTGAGTGATCCATCGTCATTAGGAGGCCCTGAACGTTACAATTCACTATCAGTTTTTCGTCCCATTCGATAATCTAGACTCACAGCAGAACGGCCATAAGGTGCCCGAGGCAGCAATAGACCCATGGAGACAAGTCTGCTGGAGGACGATGTATTGAATCGGGACGCAATTTGAGTGATCCATCGTCATTAGGAGGCCCTGAACGTTACAATTCACTATCAGTTTTTTGTCCCATTCGATTATCTAGACTCACAGCAGAACGGCCATAAGGTGCCCGAGGCAGCAATAGACCCATGGAGTCCAGTCGGCTGGAGGACGATGTATTGAATCGGGACGCAATTTGAGTGATCCATCGTCATTAGGTGGCCCTGAACGTTACAATTCACTATCAGTTTTTCGTCCGATTCGAAAATCTTTGACTCACAGCAGAACGGCCATAAGGTGCCCGAGGCAGCAATAGACGCATGGAGACAAGTCTGCTGGAGGACGATGTATTGAATCGGGACGGAATTTGAGTGTTCCATCGTCATTATGAGGCCCTGATCGTTACAATTCACTATCAGTTTTTCGTCCGATTCGAAAATCTTTGAGTCACAGCAGGCCTGCCATAAGGTGCCCGAGGCAGCAATAGACCCATGGAGACAAGTCTGCTGGAGGACGATGTATTGAATCGGGACGCAATTTGAGTGTTCCATCGTCATTAGGTGGCCCTGAACGTTACAATTCACTATCAGTTTTTCATCCCATTCTATAATCTAGACTCACAGCAGACCGGCCATAAGGTGCCCGAGGCAGGAATAGTCCCATGGAGTCAAGTCGGCTAGTGCACGATGTACTGAATCGGGACGCAATTTGTGTGGTCCATCGTCATTAGGTGGCCCTGAATGTTACAAATCACTATCAGTTTTTCGTCCGATTCGAAAATCTTAGACTCACAGCAGAACGGCCATAAGGTGCCCGAGGCAGTAATCTACCCATGGAGACAAGTCTGCTGGAGGACGATGTATTGAATCGGGACGCAATTTGAGTGATCCATTGTCATTAGGTGGCCCTGAACGTTACAATTCACTATCAGTTTTTCGTCCCATTCGATAATCTAGATTCACAGCAAAACGGCCATAAGGTGCCCGAGGCAGTAATAGACCCATGGAGTCAACTCGCCTGGAGGACGATGTATTGAATCGGGACGCAATTTGCGTGGTCCATCGTCATTAGGTGGCCCTGAATGTTACAATTCACTATCAGTTTTTCGTCCGATTCGATAATCTAGACTCACAGCAGGACGGCCATAAGGTGCCCGAGGCAGCAATAGACCCATGGAGCAAGTCGGCTGGAGGACGATGTATTGAATCGGGACGCAATTTGAGTGATCCATCGTCATTAGGAGGCCCTGAACGTTACAATTCACTATCAGTTTTTCGTCCCATTCGATAATCTAGACTCACAGCAGAACGGCCATAAGGTGCCCGAGGCAGCAATAGACCCATGGAGTCACGTCGGCTGGAGGACGATGTATTGAATCGGGACGCAATTTGAGTGATCCATCGTCATTAGGAGGCCCTGAACGTTACAATTCACTATCAGTTTTTCGTCCCATTCGATAATCTAGACTCACAGCAGAACGGCCATAAGGTGCCCGAGGCAGCAATAGACCCATGGAGACAAGTCTGCTGGAGGACGATGTATTGAATCGGGACGCAATTTGAGTGATCCATCGTCATCAGGAGGCCCTGAACATTACAATTCACTATCAGTTTTTCGTCCCATTCGATAATCTAGACTCACAGCAGAACGGCCATAAGGTGCCCGAGGCAGCAATAGACCCATGGAGACAAGTCTGCTGGAGGACGATGTATTGAATCGGGACGCAATTTGAGTGATCCATCGTCATCAGGAGGCCCTGAACATTACAATTCACTATCAGTTTTTTGTCCCATTCGATAATCTAGACTCACAGCAGAACGGCCATAAGGTGCCCGAGGCAGCAATAGACCCATGGAGTCAAGTCGGCTGGAGGACGATGTATTGAATCGGGACGCAATTTGAGTGATCCATCGTCATTAGGTGGCCCTGAACGTTACAATTCACTATCAGTTTTTCGTCACATTCGATAATCTAGATTCACAGCAGAACGGCCATAAGGTGCCCGAGGCAGCAATAGACCCATGGAGTCAACTCGGCTGGAGGAGGATGTATTGAATCGGGACGCAATTTGCGTATTCCATCGTCATTAGGTGGCCCTGAATGTTTCAAATAACTATCAGTTTTTCGTCCGATTCGAAAATCTTTGACTCACAGCAGAACGGCCATAAGGTGACCGAGGCAGCAATAGACCCATGGAGACAAGTCTGCTGGAGGACGATGTATTGAATCGGGACGGAATTTGAGTGTTCCATCGTCATTAGGAGGCCCTGAACGTTACAATTCACTATCAGTTTTTCGTCCGATTCCAAAATCTTTGAGTCACAGCAGGCCTGCCATAAGGTGCCCGAGGCAGCAATAGACCCATGGAGACAAGTCTGCTGGAGGACGATGTATTGAATCGGGACGCAATTTGAGTGTTCCATCGTCATTAGGTGGCCCTGAACGTTACAATTCACTATCAGTTTTTCATCCCATTCTATAATCTAGACTCACAGCAGAACGGCCATAAGGTGCCCGAGGCAGGAATAGTCCCATGGAGTCAAGTCGGCTAGTGGACGATGTACTGAATCGGGACGCAATTTGTGTGGTCCATCGTCATTAGGTGGCCCTGAATGTTACAAATCACTATCAGTTTTTCGTCCGATTCGAAAATCTTTGACTCACAGCAGAACGGCCATAAGGTGCCCGAGGCAGTAATCTACCCATGGAGACAAGTCTGCTGGAGGACGATGTATTGAATCGGGACGCAATTTGAGTGATCCATCGTCATTAGGTGGCCCTGAAAGTTACAATTCACTATCAGTTTTTCGTCCGATTCGAAAATCTTTGACTCACAGCAGAACGGCCATAAGGTGCCAGAGGCAGCAATAGACCCATGAAGTCAAGTCTGCTGGAGGACGATGTATTGAATCGGGACGCAATTTGAGTGATCCATTGTCATTAGGTGGCCCTGAACGTTACAATTCACAATCAGTTTTTCGTCCCATTCGATAATCTAGATTCACAGCAAAACGGCCATAAGGTGCCCGAGGCAGTAATAGACCCATGGAGTCAACTCGGCTGGAGGACGATGTATTGAATCGGGACGCAATTTGCGTGGTCCATCGTCATTAGGTGGCCCTGAATGTTACAATTCACTATCAGTTTTTCGTCCGATTCGATAATCTAGACTCACAGCAGAACGGCCATAAGGTGCCCGAGGCAGCAATAGACCCATGGAGCAAGTCGGCTGGAGGACGACGTATTGAATCGGGACGCAATTTGAGTGATCCATCGTCATTAGGAGGCCCTGAACGTTACAATTCACTATCAGTTTTTCGTCCCATTCGATAATCTAGACTCACAGCAGAACGGCCATAAGGTGCCCGAGGCAGCAATAGACCCATGGAGTCAAGTCGGCTGGAGGACGATGTATTGAATCGGGACGCAATTTGAGTGATCCATCGTCATTAGGTAGCCCTGACCTTTACAATTCACTATCAGTTTTTCGTCCCATTCGATAATCTAGACTCACAGCAGAACGGCCATAAGGTGCCCGAGGCAGCAATATACCCATGGAGACAAGTCGGCTGGGGACGATGTATTGAATCGGGACGCAATTTGAGTGATCCATCGTCATTAGGTGGCACTGAACGTTACAATTCACTATCAGTTTTTCGTCCCATTCGATAATCTAGATTCACAGCAGAACGGCCATAAGGTGCCCGAGGCAGCAATAGACCCATGGAGTCAACTCGGCTGGAGGACGATGTATTGAATCGGGACGCAATTTGCGTGGTCCATCGTCATTAGGTGGCCCAGAATGTTACAATTCACTATCAGTTTTTCGTCCGATTCGAAAATCTTTGACTCACAGCAGAACGGCCATTAGGTGCCCGAGGCAGCAATCGACCCATGGAGACAAGTCTGCTGGAGGACGATGTATTGAATCGGGACGCAATTTGAGTGATCCATCGTCAATAGGAGGCCCTGAACGTTACAATTCACTATCAGTTTTTCGTCCCATTCGATAATCTAGACTCACAGCAGAACGGCCATAAGGTGCCCGAGGCAGTAATAGACCCATGGAGTCAAGTCGGCTGGAGGACGGTGTATTGAATCGGGACGCAATTTGAGTGATCCATCGTCTTTAGGAGGCCCTGAACGTTACAATTCACTATCAGTTTTTTGTCCCATTCGATAATCTAGACTCACAGCAGAACGGCCATAAGGTGCCCGAGGCAGCAATAGACCCATGGAGTCAAGTCGGCTGGAGGACGATGAATTGAATCGGGACGCAATTTGAGTTATCCATCGTCATTAGGTGGCCCTGAACGTTACAATTCACTATCAGTTTTTCGTCCGATTCGAAAATCTTTGACTCACAGCAGAACGGCCATAAGGTGCCCGAGGCAGCAATAGACGCACGGAGACATGTCTGCTGGAGGACGATGTATTGAATCGGGACGCAATTTGAGTGTTCCATCGTCATTAGGAGGCCCTGAACGTTACAATTCACTATCAGATTTTCGTCCGATTCGTAAATCTTTGAGTCACAGTAGCCCTGCCATAAGGTGCCCGAGGCAGCAATAGACCCATGGAGACAAGTCTGCTGGAGGACGATGTATTGAATCGGGACGCAATTTGAGTGATCCATCGTCATTAGGTGGCCCTGAACGTTACAATTCACTATCAGTTTTTCATCCCATTCTATAATCTAAACTCACAGCAGAACGGCCATAAGGTGCCCGAGGCAGCAATAGTCCCATGGAGTCAAGTCGGCTAGTGGACGATGTACTGAATCGGGACGCAATTTGTGTGGTCCATCGTCATTAGGTGGCCCTGAATGTTACAAATCACTATCAGTTTTTCGTCCGATTCGAAAATCTTTGACTCACAGCAGAACGGCCATAAGGTGCCAGAGGCAGAAATCGACCCATGGAGACAAGTCTGCTGGAGGTCGATGTATTGAATCGGGACGCAATTTGATTGATCCATCGTCATTAGGTGGCCCTGAAAGTTACAATTCACTATCAGTTTTTCGTCCGATTCGAAAATCTTTGACTCACAGCAGAACGGCCATTAGGTGCCCGAGGCAGCAATAGACCCATGAAGTCAAGTCTGCTGGAGGACGATGTATTGAATGAGGACGCAATTTGAGTGATTCATCGTCATTAGGTGGCCCTGAACGTTACAATTCACTATCAGATTTTCGTCCCATTCGATAATCTAGACTCACAGCAGAACGGCCATAAGGTGCCCGAGGCAGCAATAGACCCATGGAGTCAACTCGGCTGGAGGACGATGTATTGAATCGGGACGCAATTTGCGTTGTCCATCGTCATTAGGTGGCCCTGAATGTTACAATTCACTATCAGTTTTTCGTCCGATTCGAAAATCTTTGACTCACAGCAGAACGGCCATTAGGTGCCCGAGGCAGCAATCGACCCATGGAGACAAGTCTGCTGGAGGACGATGTATTGAATCGGGACGCAATTTGCGTGATCCATCGTCATTAGGAGGCCCTGAACGTTACAATTCACTATCAGTTTTTCGTCCCATTCGATAATCTAGACTAACAGCAGAACGGCCATAAGGTGCCCGAGGCAGCAATAGACCCATGGAGTTAAGTCGGCTGGAGGACGATGTATTGAATCGGGACGCAATTTGAGAGATCCATCGTCATTAGGTGGCCCTGAACGTTACAATTCACTATCAATTTTTCGTCCCATTCGATAATCTAGATTCACAGCCGAACGGCCATCAGGTGCCCGAGGCAGCAATAGACCCATGGAGTCAACTCGGCTGGAGGACGATGTATTGAATCGGGACGCAATTTGAGTGATCCATCGCCATTAGGTGGCCCTGAACGTTACAATTCACTATCAGTTTTTCGTCCGATTCGAAAATCTTTGACTCACAGCAGAACGGCCATAAGGTGCCCGAGGCAGCAATAGACGCATGGAGACATGTCTGCTGGAGGACGATGTATTGAATCGGGACGCAATTTGCGTGGTCCATCGTCGTTAGGTGGCCCTGAATGTTACAATTCACTATCCGTTTTTCGTCCGATTCGAAAATCTTTGACTCACAGCAGAACGGCCATTAGGTGCCCGAGGCAGCAATCGACCCATGGAGACAAGTCTGCTGGAGGACGATGTATTGAATCGGGACGCGATTTGAGTGATCCATCGTCATTAGGAGGCCCTGAACGTTACAATTCACTATCAGTTTTTCGTCCCATTCGATAATCTAGACTCACAGCAGAACGGCCATAAGGTGCCCGAGGAAGCAATAGACCCATGGAGTCAAGTCGGCTGGAGGACGATGTATTGAATCAGGACGCAATTTGAGTGATCCATCGTCATTACGAGGCCCTGAACGTTACAATTCACTATCAGTTTTTCGTCCCATTCGATAATCTAGACTCACAGCAGAACGGCCATAAGGTGCCCGAGGCAGCAATAGACCCATGGAGTCAAGTCGGCTGGAGGACGATGTATTGAATCGGGACGCAATTTGAGAGATCCATCGTCATTAGGTGGCCCTGAACGTTACAATTCACTATCAGTTTTTCGTCCCATTCGATAATCTAGACTCACAGCAGAACGGCCATAAGGTGCCCGAGGCAGCAACAGACCCATGGAGACAAGTCTGCTGGAGGACGATGTATTGAATCGGGACGCAATTTGAGTGATCCATCGTCATTAGGAGGCCCTGAACGTTACAATTCACTATCAGTTTTTTGTCCCATTCGATAATCTAGACTCACAGCAGAACGGCCATAAGGTGCCCAAGGCAGCAATAGACCCATGGAGTCAAGTCGGCTGGAGGACGATGTATTGAATCGGGACGCAATTTGAGTGATCCATCGTCATTAGGTGGCCCTGAACGTTACAATTCACTATCAGTTTTTCGTCCCATTCGATAATCTAGACTCACAGCAGAACGGCCATAAGGTGCCCGAGGCAGCAATAGACCCATGGAGTCAAGTCGCCTGGAGGACGATGTATTGTATCGGGACGCAATTTGAGTGATCCATCGTCATTAGGAGGCCCTGAACGTTACAATTCACTATCAGTTTTTCGTCCCATTCGATAATCTAGACTCACAGCAGAACGGCCATAAGGTGCCCGAGGCAGCAATAGACCCATGGAGTCAAGTCGGCTGGAGGACGATGTATTGAATCGCGACGCAATTTGAGTGATCCATCGTCATTAGGAGGCCCAGAACGTTACAATTCACTATCAGTTTTTCGTCCCATTCGATAATCTAGACTCACAGCAGAACGGCCATAAGGTGCCCGAGGCAGCAATAGACCCATGGAGACAAGTCTGCTGGAGGACGATGTATTGAATCGGGACGCAATTTGAGTGATCCATCGTCATTAGGAGGCCCTGAACGTTACAATTCACTATCAGTTTTTTGTCCCATTCGATAATCTAGACTCACAGCAGAACGGCCATAAGGTGCCCGAGGCAGCAATAGACCCATGGAGTCAAGTCGGCTGGAGGACGATGTATTGAATCGGGACGCAATTTGAGTGATCCATCGTCATTAGGTGGCCCTGAACGTTACAATTCACTATCAGTTTTTCGTCCGATTCGAAAATCTTTGAGTCACAGCAGGCCTGCCATAAGGTGCCCGAGGCAGCAATAGACCCATGGAGACAAGTCTGCTGGAGGACGATGTATTGAATCGGGACGCAATTTGAGTGTTCCATCGTCATTAGGTGGCCCTGAACGTTACAATTCACTATCAGTTTTTCATCCCATTCTATAATCTAGACTCACAGCAGACCGGCCATAAGGTGCCCGAGGCAGGAATAGTCCCATGGAGTCAAGTCGGCTAGTGGACGATGTACTGAATCGGGACGCAATTTGTGTGGTCCATCGTCATTAGGTGGCCCTGAATGTTACAAATCACTATCAGTTTTTCGTCCGATTCGAAAATCTTAGACTCACAGCAGAACGGCCATAAGTTGCCCGAGGCAGTAATCTACCCATGGAGACAAGTCTGCTGGAGGACGATGTATTGAATCGGGACGCAATTTGAGTGATCCATTGTCATTAGGTGGCCCTGAACGTTACAATTCACTATCAGTTTTTCGTCCCATTCGATAATCTAGATTCACAGCAAAACGGCAATAAGGTGCCCGAGGCAGTAATAGACCCATGGAGTCAACTCGCCTGGAGGACGATGTATTGAATCGGGACGCAATTTGCGTGGTCCATCGTCATTAGGTGGCCCTGAATGTTACAATTCACTATCAGTTTTTCGTCCGATTCGATAATCTAGACTCACAGCAGAACGGCCATAAGGTGCCCGAGGCAGCAATAGACCCATGGAGCAAGTCGGCTGGAGGACGATGTATTGAATCGGGACGCAATTTGAGTGATCCATCGTCATTAGGAGGCCCTGAACGTTACAATTCACTATCAGTTTTTCGTCCCATTCGATAATCTAGACTCACAGCAGAACGGCCATAAGGTGCCCGAGGCAGCAATAGACCCATGGAGTCAAGTCTGCTGGAGGACGATGTATTGAATCGGGACGCAATTTGAGTGATCCATCGTCATTAGGAGGCCCTGAACGTTACAATTCACTATCAGTTTTTCGTCCCATTCGATAATCTAGACTCACAGCAGAACGGCCATTAGGTGCCCGAGGCAGCAATAGACCCATGGAGACAAGTCTGCTGGAGGACGATGTATTGAATCGGGACGCAATTTGAGTGATCCATCGTCATCAGGAGGCCCTGAACATTACAGTTCACTATCAGTTTCTTGTCCCATTCGATAATCTAGACTCACAGCAGAACGGCCATAAGGTGCCCGAGGCAGCAATAGACCCATGGAGTCAAGTCGGCTGGAGGACGATGTATTGAATCGGGACGCAATTTGAGTAATCCATCGTCATTAGGTGGCCCTGAACGTTACAATTCACTATCAGTTTTTCGTCACATTCGTTAATCTAGATTCACAGCAGAACGGCCATACGGTGCCCGAGGCAGCAATAGACCCATGGAGTCAACTCGGCTGGAGGACGATGTATTGAATCGGGACGCTATTTGCGTATTCCATCGTCATTAGGTGGCCCTGAATGTTACAAATAACTATCAGTTTTTCGTCCGATTCGAAAATCTTTGACTCACAGCAGAACGGCCATAAGGTGCCCGAGGCAGCAATCGACCCATGGAGACAAGTCTGCTGGAGGACGATGTATTGAATCGGGACGCAATTTGAGTGATCCATCGTCATTAGGAGGCCCTGAACGTTACAATTCACTATCAGTTTTTCGTCCCATTCGATAATCTAGACTCACAGCAGAACGGCCATAAGGTGCCCGAGGCAGCAATAGACCCATGGAGTCAAGTCGGCTGGAGGACGATGTATTGTATCGGGACGCAATTTGAGTGATCCATCGTCATTAGGAGGCCCTGAACGTTACAATTCACTATCAGTTTTTCGTCCCATTCGATAATCTAGACTCACAGCAGAACGGCCATAAGGTGCCCGAGGCAGCAATAGACCCATGGAGTCAAGTCGGCTGGAGGACGATGTATTGAATCGGGACGCAATTTGAGTGATCCATCGTCATTAGGTGGCCCAGAACGTTACAATTCACTATCAGTTGTTCGTCCCATTCGATAATCTAGACTCACAGCAGAACGGCCATAAGGTGCCCGAGGCAGCAATAGACCCATGGAGACAAGTCGGCTGGGGACGATGTATTGAATCGGGACGCAATTTGAGTGATCCATCGTCATTAGGTGGCCCTGAACGTTACAATTCACTATCAGTTTTTCGTCCCATTCGATTATCTAGATTCACAGCAGAACGGCCATAAGGTGCCCGAGGCAGCAATAGACCCATGGAGTCAACTCAGCTGGAGGGCGATGTATTGAATCGGGACGCAATTTGCGTGGTCCATCGTCATTAGGTGGCCCTGAATGTTACAATTCACTATCAATTTTTCGTCCGATTCGAAATTCTTTGACTCACAGCAGAACGGCCATTAGGTGCCCGAGGCAGCAATCGACCCATGGAGACAAGTCTGCTGGAGGACGATGTATTGAATCGGGACGTAATTTGAGTGATCCATCGTCATTAGGAGGCCCTGAACGTTACAATTCACTATCAGTTTTTCGTCCCATTCGATAATCTAGACTCACAGCAGAACGGCCATAAGTTGCCCGAGGCAGCAATAGACCCATGGAGTCAAGTCGGCTGGAGGACGATGTATTGTATCGGGACCCAATTTGAGTGATCCATCGTCATTAGGAGGCCCTGAACGTTACAATTCACTATCAGTTTTTCGTCCCATTCGATAATCTAGACTCACAGCAGAACGGCCATAAGGTGCCCGAGGCAGCAATAGACCCATGGAGTCAAGTCGGCTGGAGGACGATGTATTGAATCGGGACGCAATTTGAGTGATCCATCGTCATTAGGTGGCCCTGAACGTTACAATTTACTATCAGTTTTTCGTCCGATTCGAAAATCTTTGACTCACAGCAGAACGGCCATAAGGTGCCCGAGGCAGCAATAGACGCATGGAGACAAGTCTGCTGGAGGACGATGTATTGAATCGGGACGGAATTTGAGTGTTCCATCGTCATTATGAGGCCCTGAACGTTACAATTCACTATCAGTTTTTCGTCCGATTCGAAAATCTTTGAGTCACAGCAGGCCTGCCATAAGGTGCCCGAGGCAGCAATAGACCCATGGAGACAAGTCTGCTGGAGGACGATGTATTGAATCGGGACGCAATTTGAGTGTTCCATCGTCATTAGGTGGCCCTGAACGTTACAATTCACTATCAGTTTTTCATCCCATTCTATAATCTAGACTCACAGCAGACCGGCCATAAGGTGCCCGAGGCAGGAATAGTCCCATGGAGTCAAGTCGGCTAGTGGACGATGTACTGAATCGGGACGCAATTTGTGTGGTCCATCGTCATTAGGTGGCCCTGAATGTTACAAATCACTATCAGTTTTTCGTCCGATTCGAAAATCTTAGACTCACAGCAGAACGGCCATAAGGTGCCCGAGGCAGTAATCTACCCATGGAGACAAGTCTGCTGGAGGACGATGTATTGAATCGGGACGCAATTTGAGTGTTCCATCGTCATTAGGTGGCCCTGAACGTTACAATTCACTATCAGTTTTTCATCCCATTCTATAATCTAGACTCACAGCAGAACGGCCATAAGGTGCCCGAGGCAGGAATAGTCCCATGGAGTCAAGTCGGCTAGTGGACGATGTACTGAATCGGGACGCAATTTGTGTGGTCCATCGTCATTAGGTGGCCCTGAATGTTACAAATCACTATCAGTTTTTCGTCCGATTCGAAAATCTTTGACTCACAGCAGAACGGCCATAAGGTGCCCGAGGCAGTAATCTACCCATGGAGACAAGTCTGCTGGAGGACGATGTATTGAATCGGGACGCAATTTGAGTGATCCATCGTCATTAGGTGGCCCTGAAAGTTACAATTCACTATCAGTTTTTCGTCCGATTCGAAAATCTTTGACTCACAGCAGAACGGCCATAAGGTGCCAGAGGCAGCAATAGACCCATGAAGTCAAGTCTGCTGGAGGACGATGTATTGAATCGGGACGCAATTTGAGTGATCCATTGTCATTAGGTGGCCCTGAACGTTACAATTCACAATCAGTTTTTCGTCCCATTCGATAATCTAGATTCACAGCAAAACGGCCATAAGGTGCCCGAGGCAGTAATAGACCCATGGAGTCAACTCGGCTGGAGGACGATGTATTGAATCGGGACGCAATTTGCGTGGTCCATCGTCATTAGGTGGCCCTGAATGTTACAATTCACTATCAGTTTTTCGTCCGATTCGATAATCTAGACTCACAGCAGAACGGCCATAAGGTGCCCGAGGCAGCAATAGACCCATGGAGTCAAGTCGGCTGGACGACGATGTATTGAATCGGGACGCAATTTGAGTGATCCATCGTCATTAGGTGGCCCTGAACGTTACAATTCACTATCAGTTTTTCGTCCGATTCGAAAATCTTTGACTCACAGCAGAACGGCCATTAGGTGCCCGAGGCAGCAATCGACCCATGGAGACAAGTCTGCTGGAGGACGATGTATTGAATCGGGACGTAATTTGAGTGATCCATCGTCATTAGGAGGCCCTAAACGTTACAATTCACTATCAGTTTTTCGTCCCATTCGATAATCTAGACTCACAGCAGAACGGCCATAAGGTGCCCGAGGCAGCAATAGACCCATGGAGTCAAGTCGGCTGGAGGACGATGTATTGTATCGGGACGCAATTTGAGTGATCCATCGTCATTAGGAGGCCCTGAACGTTACAATTCACTATCAGTTTTTCGTCCCATTCGATAATCTAGACTCACAGCAGAACGGCCATAAGGTGCCCGAGGCAGCAATAGACCCATGGAGTCAAGTCGGCTGGAGGACGATGTATTGAATCGGGACGCAATTTGAGTGATCCATCGTCATTAGGAGGCCCAGAACGTTACAATTCACTATCAGTTTTTCGTCCCATTCGATAATCTAGACTCACAGCAGAACGGCCATAAGGTGCCCGAGGCAGCAATAGACCCATGGAGTCAAGTCGGCTGGAGGACGATGTATTGAATCGGGACGCAATTTGAGTGATCCATCGTCATTAGGTGGCCCTGAACGTTACAATTCACTATCAGTTTTTCGTCCGATTCGAAAATCTTTGACTCACAGCAGAACGGCCATAAGGTGCCCGAGGCAGCAATAAACGCATGGAGACAAGTCTGCTGGAGGACGATGTATTGAATCGGGACGGAATTTGAGTGTTCCATCGTCATTATGAGGCCCTGAACGTTACAATTCACTATCAGTTTTTCGTCCGATTCGAAAATCTTTGAGTCACAGCAGGCCTGCCATAAGGTGCCCGAGGCAGCAATAGACCCATGGAGACAAGTCTGCTGGAGGACGATGTATTGAATCGGGACGCAATTTGAGTGTTCCATCGTCATTAGGTGGCCCTGAACGTTACAATTCACTATCAGTTTTTCATCCCATTCTATAATCTAGACTCACAGCAGACCGGCCATAAGGTGCCCGAGGCAGGAATAGTCCCATGGAGTCAAGTCGGCTAGTGGACGATGTACTGAATCGGGACGCAATTTGTGTGGTCCATCGTCATTAGGTGGCCCTGAATGTTACAAATCACTATCAGTTTTTCGTCCGATTCGAAAATCTTAGACTCACAGCAGAACGGCCATAAGGTGCCCGAGGCAGTAATCTACCCATGGAGACAAGTCTGCTGGAGGACGATGTATTGAATCGGGACGCAATTTGAGTGATCCATTGTCATTAGGTGGCCCTGAACGTTACAATTCACTATCAGTTTTTCGTCCCATTCGATAATCTAGATTCACAGCAAAACGGCCATAAGGTGCCCGAGGCAGTAATAGACCCATGGAGTCAAGTCGCCTGGAGGACGATGTATTGAATCGGGACGCAATTTGCGTGGTCCATCGTCATTAGGTGGCCCTGAATGTTACAATTCACTATCAGTTTTTCGTCCGATTCGATAATCTAGACTCACAGCAGAACGGCCATAAGGTGCCCGAGGCAGCAATAGACCCATGGAGCAAGTCGGCTGGAGGACGATGTATTGAATCGGGACGCAATTTGAGTGATCCATCGTCATTAGGAGGCCCTGAACGTTACAATTCACTATAAGTTTTTCGTCCCATTCGATAATCTAGACTCACAGCAGAACGGCCATAAGGTGCCCGAGGCAGCAATAGACCCATGGAGTCAAGTCGGCTGGAGGACGATGTATTGAATCGGGACGCAATTTGAGTGATCCATCGTCATTAGGAGGCCCTGAACGTTACAATTCACTATCAGTTTTTCGTCCCATTCGATAATCTAGACTCACATCAGAACGGCCATAAGGTGCCCGAGGCAGCAATAGACCCATGGAGTCAAGTCGGCTGGAGGACGATGTATTGAATCGGGACGCAATTTGAGTGATCCATCGTCATTAGGTGGCCCAGAACGTTACAATTCACTATCAGTTGTTCGTCCCATTCGATAATCTAGACTCACAGCAGAACGGCCATAAGGTGCCCGAGGCAGCAATAGACCCATGGAGACAAGTCGGCTGGGGACGATGTATTGAATCGGGACACAATTTGAGTGATCCATCGTCATTAGGTGGCCCTGAACGTTACAATTCACTATCAGTTTTTCGTCCCATTCGATTATCTAGATTCACAGCAGAACGGCCATAAGGTGCCCGAGGCAGCAATAGACCCATGGAGTCAACTCGGCTGGAGGACGATGTATTGAATCGGGACGCAATTTGCGTGGTCCATCGTCATTAGGTGGCCCTGAATGTTACAATTCACTATCAATCTTTCGTCCGATTCGAAAATCTTTGACTCACAGCAGAACGGCCATTAGGTGCCCGAGGCAGCAATCGACCCATGGAGTCCAGTCGGCTGGAGGACGATGTATTGAATCGGGACGCAATTTGAGTGATCCATCGTCATTAGGTGGCCCTGAACGTTACAATTCACTATCAGTTTTTTGTCCCATTCGATTATCTAGACTCACAGCAGAACGGCCATAAGGTGCCCGAGGCAGCAATAGACCCATGGAGTCCAGTCGGCTGGAGGACGATGTATTGAATCGGGACGCAATTTGAGTGATCCATCGTCATTAGGAGGCCCTGAACGTTACAATTCACTATCAGTTTTTTGTCCCATTCGATTATCTAGACTCACAGCAGAACGGCCATAAGGTGCCCGAGGCAGCAATAGACCCATGGAGACAAGTCTGCTGGAGGACGATGTATTGAATCGGGACGCAATTTGAGTGTTCCATCGTCATTAGGTGGCCCTGAACGTTACAATTCACTATCAGTTTTTCATCCCATTCTATAATCTAGACTCACAGCAGACCGGCCATAAGGTGCCCGAGGCAGGAATAGTCCCATGGAGTCAAGTCGGCTAGTGCACGATGTACTGAATCGAGACGCAATTTGTGTGGTCCATCGTCATTAGGTGGCCCTGAATGTTACAAATCACTATCAGTTTTTCGTCCGATTCGAAAATCTTAGACTCACAGCAGAACGGCCATAAGGTGCCCGAGGCAGTAATCTACCCATGGAGACAAGTCTGCTGGAGGACGATGTATTGAATCGGGACGCAATTTGAGTGATCCATTGTCATTAGGTGGCCCTGAACGTTACAATTCACTATCAGTTTTTCGTCCCATTCGATAATCTAGATTCACAGCAAAACGGCCATAAGGTGCCCGAGGCAGTAATAGACCCATGGAGTCAACTCGCCTGGAGGACGATGTATTGAATCGGGACGCAATTTGCGTGGTCCATCGTCATTAGGTGGCCCTGAATGTTACAATTCACTATCAGTTTTTCGTCCGATTCGATAATCTAGACTCACAGCAGAACGGCCATAAGGTGCCCGAGGCAGCAATAGACCCATGGAGCAAGTCGGCTGGAGGACGATGTATTGAATCGGGACGCAATTTGAGTGATCCATCGTCATTAGGAGGCCCTGAACGTTACAATTCACTATCAGTTTTTCGTCCCATTCGATTAATCTAGACTCACAGCAGAACGGCCATAAGGTGGCCGAGGCAGCAATAGACCCATGGAGTCAAGTCGGCTGGAGGACGATGTATTGAATCGGGACGCAATTTGAGTGATCCATCGTCATTAGGAGGCCCTGAACGTTACAATTCACTATCAGTTTTTCGTCCCATTCGATAATCTAGACTCACAGCAGAACGGCCATAAGGTGCCCGAGGCAGCAATAGACCCATGGAGACAAGTCTGCTGGAGGACGATGTATTGAATCGGGACGCAATTTGAGTGATCCATCGTCATCAGGAGGCCCTGAACATTACAACTCACTATCAGTTTTTTGTCCCATTCGATAATCTAGACTCACAGCAGAACGGCCATAAGGTGCCCGAGGCAGCAATAGACCCATGGAGTCAAGTCGGCTGGAGGACGATGTATTGAATCGGGACGCAATTTGAGTGATCCATCGTCATTAGGTGGCCCTGAACGTTACAATTCACTATCAGTTTTTCGTCACATTCGATAATCTAGATTCACAGCAGAACGGCCATAAGGTGCCCGAGGCAGCAATAGACCCATGGAGTCAACTCGGCTGGAGGACGATGTATTGAATCGGGACGCAATTTGCGTATTCCATCGTCATTAGGTGGCCCTGAATGTTACAAATAACTATCAGTATTTCGTCCGATTCGAAAATCTTTGACTCACAGCAGAACGGCCATAAGGTGCCCGAGGCAGCAATCGACCCATGGAGACAAGTCTGCTGGAGGACGATGTATTGAATCGGGACGCAATTTGAGTGATCCATCGTCATTAGGAGGCCCTGAACGTTACAATTCACTATCAGTTTTTCGTCCCATTCGATAATCTAGACTCACATCAGAACGGCCATAAGGTGCCCGAGGCAGCAATAGACCCATGGAGTCAAGTCGGCTGGAGGACGATGTATTGAATCGGGACGCAATTTGAGTGATCCATCGTCATTAGGTGGCCCAGAACGTTACAATTCACTATCAGTTGTTCGTCCCATTCGATAATCTAGACTCACAGCAGAACGGCCATAAGGTGCCCGAGGCAGCAATAGACCCATGGAGACAAGTCGGCTGGGGACGATGTATTGAATCGGGACGCAATTTGAGTGATCCATCGTCATTAGGTGGCCCTGAACGTTACAATTCACTATCAGTTTTTCGTCCCATTCGATTATCTAGATTCACAGCAGAACGGCCATAAGGTGCCCGAGGCAGCAATAGACCCATGGAGTCAACTCGGCTGGAGGACGATGTATTGAATCGGGACGCAATTTGCGTGGTCCATCGTCATTAGGTGGCCCTGAATGTTACAATTCACTATCAATCTTTCGTCCGATTCGAAAATCTTTGACTCACAGCAGAACGGCCATTAGGTGCCCGAGGCAGCAATCGACCCATGGAGACAAGTCTGCTGGAGGACGATGTATTGAATCGGGACGTAATTTGAGTGATCCATCGTCATTAGAAGGACCCTGAACGTTACAATTCACTATCAGTTTTTCGTCCCATTCGATAATCTAGACTCACAGCAGAACGGCCATAAGGTGCCCGAGGCAGCAATAGTCCCATGGAGTCAAGTCGGCTGGAGGACGATGTATTGTATCGGGACGCAATTTGAGTGATCCATCGTCATTAGGAGGCCCTGAACGTTACAATTCACTATCAGTTTTTCGTCCCATTCGATAATCTAGACTCACAGCAGAACGGCCATAAGGTGCCCGAGGCAGCAATAGACCCATGGAGTCAAGTCGGCTGGAGGACGATGTATTGAATCGGGACGCAATTTGAGTGATCCATCGTCATTAGGTGGCCCTGAACGTTACAGTTCACTATCAGTTTTTCGTCCGATTCGAAAATCTTTGACTCACAGCAGAACGGCCATAAGGTGCCCGAGGCAGCAATAGACGCATGGAGACAAGTCTGCTGGAGGACGATGTATTGAATCGGGACGGAATTTGAGTGTTCCATCGTCATTATGAGGCCCTGAACGTTACAATTCACTATCAGTTTTTCGTCCGATTCGAAAATCTTTGAGTCACAGCAGGCCTGCCATAAGGTGCCCGAGGCAGCAATAGACCCATGGAGACAAGTCTGCTGGAGGACGATGTATTGAATCGGGACGCAATTTGAGTGTTCCATCGTCATTAGGTGGCCCTGAACGTTACAATTCACTATCAGTTTTTCATCCCATTCTATAATCTAGACTCACAGCAGACCGGCCATAAGGTGCCCGAGGCAGGAATAGTCCCATGGAGTCAAGTCGGCTAGTGGACGATGTACTGAATCGGGACGCAATTTGTGTGGTCCATCGTCATTAGGTGGCCCTGAATGTTACAAATCACTATCAGTTTTTCGTCCGATTCGAAAATCTTAGACTCACAGCAGAACGGCCATAAGGTGCCCGAGGCAGTAATCTACCCATGGAGACAAGTCTGCTGGAGGACGATGTATTGAATCGGGACGCAATTTGAGTGATCCATCGTCATTAGGTGGCCCTGAAAGTTACAAATCACTATCAGTTTTTCGTCCGATTCGAAAATCTTTGACTCACAGCAGAACGGCCATAAGGTGCCCGAGGCAGTAATCTACCCATGAAGTCAAGTCTGCTGGAGGACGATGTATTGAATCGGGACGCAATTTGAGTGATCCATTGTCATTAGGTGGCCCTGAACGTTACAATTCACAATAAGTTTTTCGTCCCATTCGATAATCTAGATTCACAGCAAAACGGCCATAAGGTGCCCGAGGCAGTAATAGACCCATGGAGTCAACTCGGCTGGAGGACGATGTATTGAATCGGGACGCAATTTGCGTGGTCCATCGTCATTAGGTGGCCCTGAATGTTACAATTCACTATCAGTTTTTCGTCCGATTCGATAATCTAGACTCACAGCAGAACGGCCATAAGGTGCCCGAGGCAGCAATAGACCCATGGAGTCAAGTCGGCTGGAGGACGATGTATTGAATCGGGACGCAATTTGAGTGATCCATCGTCATTAGGTGGCCCTGAACGTTACAATTCACTATCAGTTTTTCGTCCCATTCGATAATCTAGACTCACAGCAGAACGGCCATAAGGTGCCCGAGGCAGCAATAGACCCATGGAGTCAAGTCGGCTGGAGGACGATGTATTGAATCGGGACGCAATTTGAGTGATCCATCGTCATTAGGTGGCCCTGAACGTTACAATTCACTATCAGTTTTTCGTCCGATTCGAAAATCTTTGACTCACAGCAGAACGGCCATAAGGTGCCCGAGGCAGCAATAGACGCATGGAGACAAGTCTGCTGGAGGACGATGTATTGAATCGGGACGGAATTTGAGTGTTCCATCGTCATTATGAGGCCCTGAACGTTACAATTCACTATCAGTTTTTCGTCCGATTCGAAAATCTTTGAGTCACAGCAGGCCTGCCATAAGGTGCCCGAGGCAGCAATAGACCCATGGAGACAAGTCTGCTGGAGGACGATGTATTGAATCGGGACGCAATTTGAGTGTTCCATCGTCATTAGGTGGCCCTGAACGTTACAATTCACTATCAGTTTTTCATCCCATTCTATAATCTAGACTCACAGCAGACCGGCCATAAGGTGCCCGAGGCAGGAATAGTCCCATGGAGTCAAGTCGGCTAGTGGACGATGTACTGAATCGGGACGCAATTTGTGTGGTCCATCGTCATTAGGTGGCCCTGAATGTTACAAATCACTATCAGTTTTTCGTCCGATTCGAAAATCTTAGACTCACAGCAGAACGGCCATAAGGTGCCCGAGGCAGTAATCTACCCATGGAGACAAGTCTGCTGGAGGACGATGTATTGAATCGGGACGCAATTTGAGTGTTCCATCGTCATTAGGTGGCCCTGAACGTTACAATTCACTATCAGTTTTTCATCCCATTCTATAATCTAGACTCACAGCAGAACGGCCATAAGGTGCCCGAGGCAGGAATAGTCCAATGGAGTCAAGTCGGCTAGTGGACGATGTACTGAATCGGGACGCAATTTGTGTGGTCCATCGTCATTAGGTGGCCCTGAATGTTACAAATCACTATCAGTTTTTCGTCCGATTCGAAAATCTTTGACTCACAGCAGAACGGCCATAAGGTGCCCGAGGCAGTAATCTACCCATGGAGACAAGTCTGCTGGAGGACGATGTATTGAATCGGGACGCAATTTGAGTGATCCATCGTCATTAGGTGGCCCTGAAAGTTACAATTCACTATCAGTTTTTCGTCGGATTCGAAAATCTTTGACTCACAGCAGAACGGCCATAAGGTGCCAGAGGCAGCAATAGACCCATAAAGTCAAGTCTGCTGGAGGACGATGTATTGAATCGGGACGCAATTTGAGTGATCCATTGTCATTAGGTGGCCCTGAACGTTACAATTCACAATAAGTTTTTCGTCCCATTCGATAATCTAGATTCACAGCAAAACGGCCATAAGGTGCCCGAGGCAGTAATAGACCCATGGAGTCAACTCGGCTGGAGGACGATGTATTGAATCGGGACGCAATTTGCGTGGTCCATCGTCATTAGGTGGCCCTGAATGTTACAATTCACTATCAGTTTTTCGTCCGATTCGATAATCTAGACTCACAGCAGAACGGCCATAAGGTGCCCGAGGCAGCAATAGACCCATGGAGCAAGTCGGCTGGAGGACGATGTATTGAATCGGGACGCAATTTGAGTGATCCATCGTCATTAGGAGGCCCTGAACGTTACAATTCACTATCAGTTTTTCGTCCCATTCGATAATCTAGACTCACAGCAGAACGGCCATAAGGTGCCCGAGGCAGCAATAGACCCATGGAGTCAAGTCGGCTGGAGGACGATGTATTGAATCGGGACGCAATTTGAGTGATCCATCGTCATTAGGTGGCCCTGAACGTTACAATTCACTATCAGTTTTTCGTCCCATTCGATAATCTAGACTCACAGCAGAACGGCCATAAGGTGCCCGAGGCAGCAATAGACCCATGGAGTCAAGTCGGCTGGAGGACGATGTATTGAATCGGGACGCAATTTGAGTGATCCATCGTCATTAGGTGGCCCTGAACGTTACAATTCACAATCAGTTTTTCGTCACATTCGATAATCTAGATTCACAGCAGAACGGCCATAAGGTGGCCGAGGCAGCAATAGACCCATGGAGTCAACTCGGCTGGAGGACGATGTATTGAATCGGGACGCAATTTGCGTATTCCATCGTCATTAGGTGGCCCTGAATGTTACAAATAACTATCAGTTTTTCGTCCGATTCGAAAATCTTTGACTCACAGCAGAACGGCCATAAGGTGCCCGAGACAGCAATCGACCCATGGAGACAAGTCTGCTGGAGGACGATGTATTGAATCGGGACGCAATTTGAGTGATCCATCGTCATTAGGAGGCCCTGAACGTTACAATTCACTATCAGTTTTTCGTCCCATTCGATAATCTAGACTCACATCAGAACGGCCATAAGGTGCCCGAGGCAGCAATAGACCCATGGAGTCAAGTCGGCTGGAGGACGATGTATTGAATCGGGACGCAATTTGAGTGATCCATCGTCATTAGGTGGCCCAGAACGTTACAATTCACTATCAGTTGTTCGTCCCATTCGATAATCTAGACTCACAGCAGAACGGCCATAAGGTGCCCGAGGCAGCAATAGACCCATGGAGACAAGTCGGCTGGGGACGATGTATTGAATCGGGACGCAATTTGAGTGATCCATCGTCATTAGGTGGCCCTGAACGTTACAATTCACTATCAGTTTTTCGTCCCATTCGATTATCTAGATTCACAGCAGAACGGCCATAAGGTGCCCGAGGCAGCAATAGACCCATGGAGTCAACTCGGCTGGAGGACGATGTATTGAATCGGGACGCAATTTGCGTGGTCCACCGTCATTAGGTGGCCCTGAATGTTACAATTCACTATCAATCTTTCGTCCGATTCGAAAATCTTTGACTCACAGCAGAACGGCCATTAGGTGCCCGAGGCAGCAATCGACCCATGGAGACAAGTCTGCTGGAGGACGATGTATTGAATCGGGACGTAATTTGAGTGATCCATCGTCATTAGGAGGCCCTGAACGTTACAATTCACTATCAGTTTTTCGTCCCATTCGATAATCTAGACTCACAGCAGAACGGCCATAAGGTGCCCGAGGCAGCAATAGACCCATGGAGTCAAGTCGGCTGGAGGACGATGTATTGTATCGGGACGCAATTTGAGTGATCCATCGTCATTAGGAGGCCCTGAACGTTACAATTCACTATCAGTTTTTCGTCCCATTCGATAATCTAGACTCACAGCAGAACGGCCATAAGGTGCCCGAGGCAGCAATAGACCCATGGAGTCAAGTCGGCTGGAGGACGATGTATTGAATCGGGACGCAATTTGAGTGATCCATCGTCATTAGGTGGCCCTGAACGTTACAATTCACTATCAGTTTTTCGTCCGATTCGAAAATCTTTGACTCACAGCAGAACGGCCATAAGGTGCCCGAGGCAGCAATAGACGCATGGAGACAAGTCTGCTGGAGGACGATGTATTGAATCGGGACGGAATTTGAGTGTTCCATCGTCATTATGAGGCCCTGAACGTTACAATTCACTATCAGTTTTTCGTCCGATTCGAAAATCTTTGAGTCACAGCAGGCCTGCCATAAGGTGCCCGAGGCAGCAATAGACCCATGGAGACAAGTCTGCTGGAGGGCGATGTATTGAATCGGGACGCAATTTGAGTGTTCCATCGTCATTAGGTGGCCCTGAACGTTACAATTCACTATCAGTTTTTCATCCCATTCTATAATCTAGACTCACAGCAGACCGGCCATAAGGTGCCCGAGGCAGGAATAGTCCCATGGAGTCAAGTCGGCTAGTGGACGATGTACTGAATCGGGACGCAATTTGTGTGGTCCATCGTCATTAGGTGGCCCTGAATGTTACAAATCACTATCAGTTTTTCGTCCGATTCGAAAATCTTAGACTCACAGCAGAACGGCCATAAGGTGCCCGAGGCAGTAATCTACCCATGGAGACAAGTCTGCTGGAGGACGATGTATTGAATCGGCACGCAATTTGAGTGATCCATCGTCATTAGGTGGCCCTGAAAGTTACAATTCACTATCAGTTTTTCGTCGGATTCGAAAATCTTTGACTCACAGCCGAACGGCCATAAGGTGCCAGAGGCAGCAATAGACCCATGAAGTCAAGTCTGCTGGAGGACGATGTATTGAATCGGGACGCAATTTGAGTGATCCATTGTCATTAGGTGGCCCTGAACGTTACAATTCACAATAAGTTTTTCGTCCCATTCGATAATCTAGATTCACAGCAAAACGGCCATAAGGTGCCCGAGGCAGTAATAGACCCATGGAGTCAACTCGGCTGGAGGACGATGTATTGAATCGGGACGCAATTTGCGTGGTCCATCGTCATTAGGTGGCCCTGAATGTTACAATTCACTATCAGTTTTTCGTCCGATTCGATAATCTAGACTCACAGCAGAACGGCCATAAGGTGCCCGAGGCAGCAATAGACCCATGGAGCAAGTCGGCTGGAGGACGATGTATTGAATCGGGACGCAATTTGAGTGATCCATCGTCATTAGGAGGCCCTGAACGTTACAATTCACTATCAGTTTTTCGTCCCATTCGATAATCTAGACTCACAGCAGAACGGCCATAAGGTGCCCGAGGCAGCAATAGACCCATGGAGTCAAGTCGGCTGGAGGACGATGTATTGAATCGGGACGCAATTTGAGTGATCCATCGTCATTAGGTGGCTCTGAACGTTACAATTCACTATCAGTTTTTCGTCCCATTCGATAATCTAGACTCACAGCAGAACGGTCATAAGGTGCCCGAGGCAGCAATAGACCCATGGAGACAAGTCTGCTGGAGGACGATGTATTGAATCGGGACGCAATTTGAGTGATCCATCGTCATCAGGAGGCCCTGAACATTACAATTCACTATCAGTTTTTTGTCCCATTCGATAATCTAGACTCACAGCAGAACGGCCATAAGGTGCCCGAGGCAGCAATAGACCCATGGAGTCAAGTCGGCTGGAGGACGATGTATTGAATCGGGACGCAATTTGAGTGATCCATCGTCATTAGGTGGCCCTGAACGTTACAATTCACTATCAGTTTTTCGTCACATTCGATAATCTAGATTCACAGCAGAACGGCCATAAGGTGCCCGAGGCAGCAATAGACCCATGGAGTCAACTCGGCTGGAGGACGATGTATTGAATCGCGACGCAATTTGCGTATTCCATCGTCATTAGGTGGCCCTCAATGTTACAATTCACTATCAGTTTTTCGTCCGATTCGAAAATCTTTGACTCACAGCAGAACGGCCATTAGGTGCCCGAGGCAGCAATCGACCCATGGAGACAAGTCTGCTGGAGGACGATGTATTGAATCGGGACGCAATTTGAGTGATCCATCGTCATTAGGAGGCCCTGAACTTTACAATTCACTATCAGTTTTTCGTCCCATTCGATAATCTAGACTCACAGCAGAACGGCCATAAGGTGCCCGAGGCAGCAATAGACCCATGGAGTCAATTCGGCTTGAGGACGATGTATTGTATCGGGACGCAATTTGAGTGATCCATCGTCATTAGGAGGCCCTGAACGTTACAACTCACTATCAGTTTTTCGTCCCATTAGATAATCTAGACTCACAGCAGAACGGCTATAAGGTGCCCGAGGCAGCAATAGACCCATGGAGTCAAGTCGGCTGGAGGACGATGTATTGAATCGGGACGCAATTTGAGTGATCCATCGTCATTAGGTGGCCCAGAACGTTACAATTCACTATCAGTTGTTCGTCCCATTCGATAATCTAGACTCACAGCAGAACGGCCATAAGGTGCCCGAGGCAGCAATGGACCCATGGAGACAAGTCTGCTGGAGGACGATGTATTGAATCGGGACGCAATTTGAGTGATCCATCGTTATTAGGAGGCCCTGAACGTTACAATTCACTATCAGTTTTTTGTCCCATTCGATAATCTAGACTCACAGCAGAACGGCCATAAGGTGCCCGAGGCAGCAGTAGACCCATGGAGTCAAGTCGGCTGGAGGACGATGTATTGAATCGGGACGCAATTTGAGTGATCCATCTTCATTAGGTGGCCCTGAACGTTACAATTCACTATCAGTTTTTCGTCCGATTCGAAAATCTTTGACTCACAGCAGAACGGCCATAAGGTGCCCGAGGCAGCAATAGACGCATGGAGACAAGTCTGCTGGAGGACGATGTATTGAATCGGGACGGAATTTGAGTGTTCCATCGTCATTACGAGGCCCTGAACGTTACAATTCACTATCAGTTTTTCGTCCGATTCGAAAATCTTTGAGTCACAGCAGGCCTGCCATAAGGTGCCCGAGGCAGCAATAGACCCATGGAGACAAGTCTGCTGGAGGACGATGTATTGAATCGGGACGCAATTTGAGTGTTCCATCGTCATTAGGTGGCCCTGAACGTTACAATTCTCTATCAGTTTTTCATCCCATTCTATAATCTAGACTCACAGCAGAACGGCCATAAGGTGCCAGAGGCAGCAATAGTCCCATGGAGTCAAGTCGGCTAGTGGACGATGTACTGAATCGGGACGCAATTTGTGTGGTCCATCGTCATTAGGTGGCCCTGAATGTTACAAATCACTATCAGTTTTTCGTCCGATTCGAAAATCTTTGACTCACAGCAGAACGGCCATAAGGTGCCCGAGGCAGTAATCTACCCATGGAGACAAGTCTGCTGGAGGACGATGTATTGAATCGGGACGCAATTTGAGTGATCCATCGTCATTAGGTAGCCCTGAAAGTTACAATTCACTATCAGTTTTTCGTCCGATTCGAAAATCTTTGACTCACAGCAGAACGGCCATAAGGTGCCAGAGGAAGCAATAGACCCATGAAGTCAAGTCTGCTGGAGGACGATGTATTGAATCGGGACGCAATTTGAGTGATCCATTGTCATTAGGTGGCCCTGAACGTTACAATTCACTATCAGTTTTTCGTCCCATTCGATAATCTAGATTCACAGCAGAACGGCCATAAGGTGCCCGAGGCAGTAATAGACCCATGGAGTCAACTCGGCTGGAGGACGATGTATTGAATCGGGACGCAATTTGCGTGGTCCATCGTCATTAGGTGGCCCTGAATGTTACAATTCACTATCAGTTTTTCGTCCGATTCGAAAATCTTTGACTCACAGCAGAACGGCCATTAGGTGCCCGAGGCAGCAATCGACCCATGGAGACAAGTCTGCTGGAGGACGATGTATTGAATCGGGACGCAATTTGAGTGATCCATCGTCATTAGGAGGCCCTGAACGTTACAATTCACTATCAGTTTTTCGTCCCATTCGATAATCTAGACTCACAGCAGAACGGCCATAAGGTGCCCGAGGCAGCAATAGACCCATGGAGTCAAGTCGGCTGGAGGACGATGTATTGAATCGGGACGCAATTTGAGTGATCCATCGTCATTAGGTGGCCCTGAACGTTACAATTCACTATCAGTTTTTCGTCCCATTCGATAATCTAGACTCACAGCAGAACGGCCATAAGGTGCCCGAGGCAGCAATAGACCCATGGAGACAAGTCTGCTGGAGGACGATGTATAGAATCGGGACGCAATTTGAGTGATCCATCGTCATTAGGAGGCCCTGAACGTTACAATTCACTATCAGTTTTTTGTCCCATTCGATAATCTAGACTCACAGCAGAACGGCCATAAGGTGCCCGAGGCAGCAATCGACCCATGGAGTCAAGTCGGCTGGAGGACGATGTATTGAATCGGGACGCAATTTGAGTGATCCATCGTCATTAGGTGGCCCTGAACGTTACTATTCACTATCAGTTTTTCGTCCGATTCGAAAATCTTTGACTCACAGCAGAACGGCCATAAGGTGCCCGAGGCAGCAATAGACCCATGAAGTCAAGTCTGCTGGAGGACGATGTATTGAATCAGGACGCAATTTTAGTGTTCCATCGTCATTAGGAGGCCCTGAACGTTACAATTCACTATCAGTTTTTCGTCCGATTCGAAAATCTTTGACTCACAGCAGAACGGCCATAAGGTGCCCGAGGCAGCAATCGACCCATGGAGACAAGTCTGCTGGAGGGCGATGTATTGAATCGGGACGCAATTTGAGTGTTCCATCGTCATTAGGTGGCCCTGAACGTTACAATTCACTATCAGTTTTTCATCCCATTCTATAATCTAGACTCACAGCAGACCGGCCATAAGGTGCCCGAGGCAGGAATAGTCCCATGGAGTCAAGTCGGCTAGTGGACGATGTACTGAATCGGGACGCAATTTGTGTGGTCCATCGTCATTAGGTGGCCCTGAATGTTACAAATCACTATCAGTTTTTCGTCCGATTCGAAAATCTTAGACTCACAGCAGAACGGCCATAAGGTGCCCGAGGCAGTAATCTACCCATGGAGACAAGTCTGCTGGAGGACGATGTATTGAATCGGCACGCAATTTGAGTGATCCATCGTCATTAGGTGGCCCTGAAAGTTACAATTCACTATCAGTTTTTCGTCGGATTCGAAAATCTTTGACTCACAGCCGAACGGCCATAAGGTGCCAGAGGCAGCAATAGACCCATGAAGTCAAGTCTGCTGGAGGACGATGTATTGAATCGGGACGCAATTTGAGTGATCCATTGTCATTAGGTGGCCCTGAACGTTACAATTCACAATAAGTTTTTCGTCCCATTCGATAATCTAGATTCACAGCAAAACGGCCATAAGGTGCCCGAGGCAGTAATAGACCCATGGAGTCAACTCGGCTGGAGGACGATGTATTGAATCGGGACGCAATTTGCGTGGTCCATCGTCATTAGGTGGCCCTGAATGTTACAATTCACTATCAGTTTTTCGTCCGATTCGATAATCTAGACTCACAGCAGAACGGCCATAAGGTGCCCGAGGCAGCAATAGACCCATGGAGCAAGTCGGCTGGAGGACGATGTATTGAATCGGGACGCAATTTGAGTGATCCATCGTCATTAGGAGGCCCTGAACGTTACAATTCACTATCAGTTTTTCGTCCCATTCGATAATCTAGACTCACAGCAGAACGGCCATAAGGTGCCCGAGGCAGCAATAGACCCATGGAGTCAAGTCGGCTGGAGGACGATGTATTGAATCGGGACGCAATTTGAGTGATCCATCGTCATTAGGTGGCTCTGAACGTTACAATTCACTATCAGTTTTTCGTCCCATTCGATAATCTAGACTCACAGCAGAACGGTCATAAGGTGCCCGAGGCAGCAATAGACCCATGGAGACAAGTCTGCTGGAGGACGATGTATTGAATCGGGACGCAATTTGAGTGATCCATCGTCATCAGGAGGCCCTGAACATTACAATTCACTATCAGTTTTTTGTCCCATTCGATAATCTAGACTCACAGCAGAACGGCCATAAGGTGCCCGAGGCAGCAATAGACCCATGGAGTCAAGTCGGCTGGAGGACGATGTATTGAATCGGGACGCAATTTGAGTGATCCATCGTCATTAGGTGGCCCTGAACGTTACAATTCACTATCAGTTTTTCGTCACATTCGATAATCTAGATTCACAGCAGAACGGCCATAAGGTGCCCGAGGCAGCAATAGACCCATGGAGTCAACTCGGCTGGAGGACGATGTATTGAATCGCGACGCAATTTGCGTATTCCATCGTCATTAGGTGGCCCTCAATGTTACAATTCACTATCAGTTTTTCGTCCGATTCGAAAATCTTTGACTCACAGCAGAACGGCCATTAGGTGCCCGAGGCAGCAATCGACCCATGGAGACAAGTCTGCTGGAGGACGATGTATTGAATCGGGACGCAATTTGAGTGATCCATCGTCATTAGGAGGCCCTGAAATTTACAATTCACTATCAGTTTTTCGTCCCATTCGATAATCTAGACTCACAGCAGAACGGCCATAAGGTGCCCGAGGCAGCAATAGACCCATGGAGTCAATTCGGCTTGAGGACGATGTATTGTATCGGGACGCAATTTGAGTGATCCATCGTCATTAGGAGGCCCTGAACGTTACAACTCACTATCAGTTTTTCGTTCCATTAGATAATCTAGACTCACAGCAGAACGGCTATAAGGTGCCCGAGGCAGCAATAGACCCATGGAGTCAAGTCGGCTGGAGGACGATGTATTGAATCGGGACGCAATTTGAGTGATCCATCGTCATTAGGTGGCCCAGAACGTTACAATTCACTATCAGTTGTTCGTCCCATTCGATAATCTAGACTCACAGCAGAACGGCCATAAGGTGCCCGAGGCAGCAATGGACCCATGGAGACAAGTCTGCTGGAGGACGATGTATTGAATCGGGACGCAATTTGAGTGATCCATCGTTATTAGGAGGCCCTGAACGTTACAATTCACTATCAGTTTTTTGTCCCATTCGATAATCTAGACTCACAGCAGAACGGCCATAAGGTGCCCGAGGCAGCAGTAGACCCATGGAGTCAAGTCGGCTGGAGGACGATGTATTGAATCGGGACGCAATTTGAGTGATCCATCTTCATTAGGTGGCCCTGAACGTTACAATTCACTATCAGTTTTTCGTCCGATTCGAAAATCTTTGACTCACAGCAGAACGGCCATAAGGTGCCCGAGGCAGCAATAGACGCATGGAGACAAGTCTGCTGGAGGACGATGTATTGAATCGGGACGGAATTTGAGTGTTCCATCGTCATTACGAGGCCCTGAACGTTACAATTCACTATCAGTTTTTCGTCCGATTCGAAAATCTTTGAGTCACAGCAGGCCTGCCATAAGGTGCCCGAGGCAGCAATAGACCCATGGAGACAAGTCTGCTGGAGGACGATGTATTGAATCGGGACGCAATTTGAGTGTTCCATCGTCATTAGGTGGCCCTGAACGTTACAATTCTCTATCAGTTTTTCATCCCATTCTATAATCTAGACTCACAGCAGAACGGCCATAAGGTGCCAGAGGCAGCAATAGTCCCATGGAGTCAAGTCGGCTAGTGGACGATGTACTGAATCGGGACGCAATTTGTGTGGTCCATCGTCATTAGGTGGCCCTGAATGTTACAAATCACTATCAGTTTTTCGTCCGATTCGAAAATCTTTGACTCACAGCAGAACGGCCATAAGGTGCCCGAGGCAGTAATCTACCCATGGAGACAAGTCTGCTGGAGGACGATGTATTGAATCGGGACGCAATTTGAGTGATCCATCGTCATTAGGTAGCCCTGAAAGTTACAATTCACTATCAGTTTTTCGTCCGATTCGAAAATCTTTGACTCACAGCAGAACGGCCATAAGGTGCCAGAGGAAGCAATAGACCCATGAAGTCAAGTCTGCTGGAGGACGATGTATTGAATCGGGACGCAATTTGAGTGATCCATTGTCATTAGGTGGCCCTGAACGTTACAATTCACTATCAGTTTTTCGTCCCATTCGATAATCTAGATTCACAGCAGAACGGCCATAAGGTGCCCGAGGCAGTAATAGACCCATGGAGTCAACTCGGCTGGAGGACGATGTATTGAATCGGGACGCAATTTGCGTGGTCCATCGTCATTAGGTGGCCCTGAATGTTACAATTCACTATCAGTTTTTCGTCCGATTCGAAAATCTTTGACTCACAGCAGAACGGCCATTAGGTGCCCGAGGCAGCAATCGACCCATGGAGACAAGTCTGCTGGAGGACGATGTATTGAATCGGGACGCAATTTGAGTGATCCATCGTCATTAGGAGGCCCTGAACGTTACAATTCACTATCAGTTTTTCGTCCCATTCGATAATCTAGACTCACAGCAGAACGGCCATAAGGTGCCCGAGGCAGCAATAGACCCATGGAGTCAAGTCGGCTGGAGGACGATGTATTGAATCGGGACGCAATTTGAGTGATCCATCGTCATTAGGTGGCCCTGAACGTTACAATTCACTATCAGTTTTTCGTCCCATTCGATAATCTAGACTCACAGCAGAACGGCCATAAGGTGCCCGAGGCAGCAATAGACCCATGGAGACAAGTCTGCTGGAGGACGATGTATAGAATCGGGACGCAATTTGAGTGATCCATCGTCATTAGGAGGCCCTGAACGTTACAATTCACTATCAGTTTTTTGTCCCATTCGATAATCTAGACTCACAGCAGAACGGCCATAAGGTGCCCGAGGCAGCAATCGACCCATGGAGTCAAGTCGGCTGGAGGACGATGTATTGAATCGGGACGCAATTTGAGTGATCCATCGTCATTAGGTGGCCCTGAACGTTACTATTCACTATCAGTTTTTCGTCCGATTCGAAAATCTTTGACTCACAGCAGAACGGCCATAAGGTGCCCGAGGCAGCAATAGACCCATGAAGTCAAGTCTGCTGGAGGACGATGTATTGAATCAGGACGCAATTTTAGTGTTCCATCGTCATTAGGAGGCCCTGAACGTTACAATTCACTATCAGTTTTTCGTCCCATTCGATAATCTAGACTCACAGCAGAACGGCCATAAGGTGCCCGAGGCAGCAATAGACACATGGAGACAAGTCTGCTGGAGGACGATGTATTGAATCGGGACGCAATTTGAGTGATCCATCGTCATTAGGTGGCCCTGAACGTTACAATTCACTATCAGTTTTTCATCCCATTCTATAATCTAGACTCATAGCAGAACGGCCATTAGGTGCCCGAGACAGCAATAGTCCCATGGAGTCAAGTCGGCTAGTGGACGATGTACTGAATCGGGACGCAATTTGTGTGGTCCATCGTCATTAGGTGGCCCTGAATGTTACAAATCACTATCAGTTTTTCGTCCGCTTCGAAAATCTTTGACTCACAGCAGAACGGCCATAAGGTGCCCGAGGCAGCAATCGACCCATGGAGACAAGTCTGCTGGAGGACGATGTATTGAATCGGGACGCAATTTGAGTGATCCATCGTCATTAGGTGGCCCTGAAAGTTACAATTCAGTATCAGTTTTTCGTCCGATTCGAAAATCTTTGACTCACAGCAGAACGGCCATAAGGTGCCTGAGGCAGCAATAGACCGATGAAGTCAAGTCTGCTGGAGGACGATGTATTGAATCAGGACACAATTTGAGTGATCCATCGTCATTAGGTGGCCCTGAACGTTACAATTCACTATCAGTTTTTCGTCCCATTCGATAATCTAGACTCACAGCAGAACGGCCATAAGGTGCCCGAGGCAGCAATAGACCCATGGAGTCAAGTCGGCTGGAGGACGATGTATTGAATCGGGACGCAATTTGAGTGATCCATCGTCATTAGGTGGCCCTGAACGTTACAATTCACTATCAGTTTTTCGTCACATTCGATAATCTAGATTCACAGAAGAACGGCCATAAGGTGCCCGAGGCAGCAATAGACCCATGGAGTCAACTCGGCTGGAGGACGATGTATTGAATCGGGACGCAATTTGCGTATTCCATCGTCATTAGGAGGCCCTGAACGTTACAATTCACTATCAGTTTTTCGTCCCATTCGATAATCTAGACTCACAGCAGAACGGCCATAAGGTGCCCGAGGCAGCAATAGACCCATGGAGACAAGTCTGCTGGAGGACGATGTATTGAATCGGGACGCAATTTGAGTGATCCATCGTCATCAGGAGGCCCTGAACATTACAATTCACTATCAGTTTTTTGTCCCATTCGATAATCTAGACTCACAGCAGAACGGCCATAAGGTGCCCGAGGCAGCAATAGACCCATGGAGTCAAGTCGGCTGGAGGACGATGTATTGAATCGGGACGCAATTTGAGTGATCCATCGTCATTAGGTGGCCCTGAACGTTACAATTCACTATCAGTTTTTCGTCACATTCGATAATCTAGATTCACAGCAGAACGGCCATAAGGTGCCCGAGGCAGCAATAGACCCATGGAGTCAACTCGGCTGGAGGACGATGTATTGAATCGGGACGCAATTTGCGTATTCCATCGTCATTAGGTGGCCCTGAATGTTACAAATAACTATCAGTTTTTCGTCCGATTCGAAAATCTTTGACTCACAGCAGAACGGCCATAAGGTGCCCGAGGCAGCAATCGACCCATGGAGACAAGTCTGCTGGAGGACGATGTATTGAATCGGGACGCAATTTGAGTGATCCATCGTCATTAGGAGGCCCTGAACGTTACAATTCACTATCAGTTTTTCGTCCCATTCGATAATCTAGACTCACAGCAGAACGGCCATAAGGTGCCCGAGGCAGCAATAGACCCATGGAGTCAAGTCGGCTGGAGGACGATGTATTGAATCGGGACGCAATTTGAGTGATCCATCGTCATTAGGTGGCTCTGAACGTTACAATTCACTATCAGTTTTTCGTCCCATTCGATAATCTAGACTCACAGCAGAACGGTCATAAGGTGCCCGAGGCAGCAATAGACCCATGGAGACAAGTCTGCTGGAGGACGATGTATTGAATCGGGACGCAATTTGAGTGATCCATCGTCATCAGGAGGCCCTGAACATTACAATTCACTATCAGTTTTTTGTCCCATTCGATAATCTAGACTCACAGCAGAACGGCCATAAGGTGCCCGAGGCAGCAATAGACCCATGGAGTCAAGTCGGCTGGAGGACGATGTATTGAATCGGGACGCAATTTGAGTGATCCATCGTCATTAGGTGGCCCTGAACGTTACAATTCACTATCAGTTTTTCGTCACATTCGATAATCTAGATTCACAGCAGAACGGCCATAAGGTGCCCGAGGCAGCAATAGACCCATGGAGTCAACTCGGCTGGAGGACGATGTATTGAATCGCGACGCAATTTGCGTATTCCATCGTCATTAGGTGGCCCTCAATGTTACAATTCACTATCAGTTTTTCGTCCGATTCGAAAATCTTTGACTCACAGCAGAACGGCCATTAGGTGCCCGAGGCAGCAATCGACCCATGGAGACAAGTCTGCTGGAGGACGATGTATTGAATCGGGACGCAATTTGAGTGATCCATCGTCATTAGGAGGCCCTGAACGTTACAATTCACTATCAGTTTTTCGTCCCATTCGATAATCTAGACTCACAGCAGAACGGCCATAAGGTGCCCGAGGCAGCAATAGACCCATGGAGTCAATTCGGCTTGAGGACGATGTATTGTATCGGGACGCAATTTGAGTGATCCATCGTCATTAGGAGGCCCTGAACGTTACAACTCACTATCAGTTTTTCGTCCCATTCGATAATCTAGACTCACAGCAGAACGGCTATAAGGTGCCCGAGGCAGCAATAGACCCATGGAGTCAAGTCGGCTGGAGGACGATGTATTGAATCGGGACGCAATTTGAGTGATCCATCGTCATTAGGTGGCCCAGAACGTTACAATTCACTATCAGTTGTTCGTCCCATTCGATAATCTAGACTCACAGCAGAACGGCCATAAGGTGCCCGAGGCAGCAATGGACCCATGGAGACAAGTCTGCTGGAGGACGATGTATTGAATCGGGACGCAATTTGAGTGATCCATCGTCATTAGGTAGCCCTGAAAGTTACAATTCACTATCAGTTTTTCGTCCGATTCGAAAATCTTTGACTCACAGCAGAACGGCCATAAGGTGCCAGAGGAAGCAATAGACCCATGAAGTCAAGTCTGCTGGAGGACGATGTATTGAATCGGGACGCAATTTGAGTGATCCATTGTCATTAGGTGGCCCTGAACGTTACAATTCACTATCAGTTTTTCGTCCCATTCGATAATCTAGATTCACAGCAGAACGGCCATAAGGTGCCCGAGGCAGTAATAGACCCATGGAGTCAACTCGGCTGGAGGACGATGTATTGAATCGGGACGCAATTTGCGTGGTCCATCGTCATTAGGTGGCCCTGAATGTTACAATTCACTATCAGTTTTTCGTCCGATTCGAAAATCTTTGACTCACAGCAGAACGGCCATTAGGTGCCCGAGGCAGCAATCGACCCATGGAGACAAGTCTGCTGGAGGACGATGTATTGAATCGGGACGCAATTTGAGTGATCCATCGTCATTAGGAGGCCCTGAACGTTACAATTCACTATCAGTTTTTCGTCCCATTCGATAATCTAGACTCACAGCAGAACGGCCATAAGGTGCCCGAGGCAGCAATAGACCCATGGAGTCAAGTCGGCTGGAGGACGATGTATTGAATCGGGACGCAATTTGAGTGATCCATCGTCATTAGGTGGCCCTGAACGTTACAATTCACTATCAGTTTTTCGTCCCATTCGATAATCTAGACTCACAGCAGAACGGCCATAAGGTGCCCGAGGCAGCAATAGACCCATGGAGACAAGTCTGCTGGAGGACGATGTATAGAATCGGGACGCAATTTGAGTGATCCATCGTCATTAGGAGGCCCTGAACGTTACAATTCACTATCAGTTTTTTGTCCCATTCGATAATCTAGACTCACAGCAGAACGGCCATAAGGTGCCCGAGGCAGCAATCGACCCATGGAGTCAAGTCGGCTGGAGGACGATGTATTGAATCGGGACGCAATTTGAGTGATCCATCGTCATTAGGTGGCCCTGAACGTTACTATTCACTATCAGTTTTTCGTCCGATTCGAAAATCTTTGACTCACAGCAGAACGGCCATAAGGTGCCCGAGGCAGCAATAGACCCATGAAGTCAAGTCTGCTGGAGGACGATGTATTGAATCAGGACGCAATTTTAGTGTTCCATCGTCATTAGGAGGCCCTGAACGTTACAATTCACTATCAGTTTTTCGTCCCATTCGATAATCTAGGCTCACAGCAGAACGGCCATAAGGTGCCCGAGGCAGCAATAGACACATGGAGACAAGTCTGCTGGAGGACGATGTATTGAATCGGGACGCAATTTGAGTGATCCATCGTCATTAGGTGGCCCTGAACGTTACAATTCACTATCAGTTTTTCATCCCATTCTATAATCTAGACTCATAGCAGAACGGCCATTAGGTGCCCGAGACAGCAATAGTCCCATGGAGTCAAGTCGGCTAGTGGACGATGTACTGAATCGGGACGCAATTTGTGTGGTCCATCGTCATTAGGTGGCCCTGAATGTTACAAATCACTATCAGTTTTTCGTCCGCTTCGAAAATCTTTGACTCACAGCAGAACGGCCATAAGGTGCCCGAGGCAGCAATCGACCCATGGAGACAAGTCTGCTGGAGGACGATGTATTGAATCGGGACGCAATTTGAGTGATCCATCGTCATTAGGTGGCCCTGAAAGTTACAATTCAGTATCAGTTTTTCGTCCGATTCGAAAATCTTTGACTCACAGCAGAACGGCCATAAGGTGCCTGAGGCAGCAATAGACCGATGAAGTCAAGTCTGCTGGAGGACGATGTATTGAATCAGGACACAATTTGAGTGATCCATCGTCATTAGGTGGCCCTGAACGTTACAATTCACTATCAGTTTTTCGTCCCATTCGATAATCTAGACTCACAGCAGAACGGCCATAAGGTGCCCGAGGCAGCAATAGACCCATGGAGTCAAGTCGGCTGGAGGACGATGTATTGAATCGGGACGCAATTTGAGTGATCCATCGTCATTAGGTGGCCCTGAACGTTACAATTCACTATCAGTTTTTCGTCACATTCGATAATCTAGATTCACAGAAGAACGGCCATAAGGTGCCCGAGGCAGCAATAGACCCATGGAGTCAACTCGGCTGGAGGACGATGTATTGAATCGGGACGCAATTTGCGTATTCCATCGTCATTAGGAGGCCCTGAACGTTACAATTCACTATCAGTTTTTCGTCCCATTCGATAATCTAGACTCACAGCAGAACGGCCATAAGGTGCCCGAGGCAGCAATAGACCCATGGAGACAAGTCTGCTGGAGGACGATGTATTGAATCGGGACGCAATTTGAGTGATCCATCGTCATCAGGAGGCCCTGAACATTACAATTCACTATCAGTTTTTTGTCCCATTCGATAATCTAGACTCACAGCAGAACGGCCATAAGGTGCCCGAGGCAGCAATAGACCCATGGAGTCAAGTCGGCTGGAGGACGATGTATTGAATCGGGACGCAATTTGAGTGATCCATCGTCATTAGGTGGCCCTGAACGTTACAATTCACTATCAGTTTTTCGTCACATTCGATAATCTAGATTCACAGCAGAACGGCCATAAGGTGCCCGAGGCAGCAATAGACCCATGGAGTCAACTCGGCTGGAGGACGATGTATTGAATCGGGACGCAATTTGCGTATTCCATCGTCATTAGGTGGCCCTGAATGTTACAAATAACTATCAGTTTTTCGTCCGATTCGAAAATCTTTGACTCACAGCAGAACGGCCATAAGGTGCCCGAGGCAGCAATCGACCCATGGAGACAAGTCTGCTGGAGGACGATGTATTGAATCGGGACGCAATTTGAGTGATCCATCGTCATTAGGAGGCCCTGAACGTTACAATTCACTATCAGTTTTTCGTCCCATTCGATAATCTAGACTCACATCAGAACGGCCATAAGGTGCCCGAGGCAGCAATAGACCCATGGAGTCAAGTCGGCTGGAGGACGATGTATTGAATCGGGACGCAATTTGAGTGATCCATCGTCATTAGGTGGCCCAGAACGTTACAATTCACTATCAGTTGTTCGTCCCATTCGATAATCTAGACTCACAGCAGAACGGCCATAAGGTGCCCGAGGCAGCAATAGACCCATGGAGACAAGTCGGCTGGGGACGATGTATTGAATCGGGACGCAATTTGAGTGATCCATCGTCATTAGGTGGCCCTGAACGTTACAATTCACTATCAGTTTTTCGTCCCATTCGATTATCTAGATTCACAGCAGAACGGCCATAAGGTGCCCGAGGCAGCAATAGACCCATGGAGTCAACTCGGCTGGAGGACGATGTATTGAATCGGGACGCAATTTGCGTGGTCCATCGTCATTAGGTGGCCCTGAATGTTACAATTCACTATCAATCTTTCGTCCGATTCGAAAATCTTTGACTCACAGCAGAACGGCCATTAGGTGCCCGAGGCAGCAATCGACCCATGGAGACAAGTCTGCTGGAGGACGATGTATTCAATCGGGACGTAATTTGAGTGATCCATCGTCATTAGGAGGCCCTGAACGTTACAATTCACTATCAGTTTTTCGTCCCATTCGATAATCTAGACTCACAGCAGAACGGCCATAAGGTGCTCGAGGCAGCAATAGACCCATGGAGTCAAGTCGGCTGGAGGACGATGTATTGTATCGGGACGCAATTTGAGTGATCCATCGTCATTAGGAGGCCCTGAACGTTACAATTCACTATCAGTTTTTCGTCCCATTCGATAATCTAGACTCACATCAGAACGGCCATAAGGTGCCCGAGGCAGCAATAGACCCATGGAGTCAAGTCGGCTGGAGGACGATGTATTGAATCGGGACGCAATTTGAGTGATCCATCGTCATTAGGTGGCCCAGAACGTTACAATTCACTATCAGTTGTTCGTCCCATTCGATAATCTAGACTCACAGCAGAACGGCCATAAGGTGCCCGAGGCAGCAATAGACCCATGGAGACAAGTCGGCTGGGGACGATGTATTGAATCGGGACGCAATTTGAGTGATCCATCGTCATTAGGTGGCCCTGAACGTTACAATTCACTATCAGTTTTTCGTCCCATTCGATTATCTAGATTCACAGCAGAACGGCCATAAGGTGCCCGAGGCAGCAATAGACCCATGGAGTCAACTCGGCTGGAGGACGATGTATTGAATCGGGACGCAATTTGCGTGGTCCATCGTCATTAGGTGGCCCTGAATGTTACAATTCACTATCAATCTTTCGTCCGATTCGAAAATCTTTGACTCACAGCAGAACGGCCATTAGGTGCCCGAGGCAGCAATCGACCCATGGAGACAAGTCTGCTGGAGGACGATGTATTGAATCGGGACGTAATTTGAGTGATCCATCGTCATTAGGAGGCCCTGAACGTTACAATTCACTATCAGTTTTTCGTCCCATTCGATAATCTAGACTCACAGCAGAACGGCCATAAGGTGCCCGAGGCAGCAATAGACCCATGGAGTCAAGTCGGCTGGAGGACGATGTATTGAATCGGGACGCAATTTGAGTGATCCATCGTCATTAGGTGGCCCAGAACGTTACAATTCACTATCAGTTTTTCGTCCGATTCGAAAATCTTTGACTCACAGCAGAACGGCCATAAGGTGCCCGAGGCAGCAATAGACGCATGGAGACAAGTCTGCTGGAGGACGATGTATTGAATCGGGACGGAATTTGAGTGTTCCATCGTCATTATGAGGCCCTGAACGTTACAATTCACTATCAGTTTTTCGTCCGATTCGAAAATCTTTGAGTCACAGCAGGCCTGCCATAAGGTGCCCGAGGCAGCAATAGACCCATGGAGACAAGTCTGCTGGAGGACGATGTATTGAATCGGGACGCAATTTGAGTGTTCCATCGTCATTAGGTGGCCCTGAACGTTACAATTCACTATCAGTTTTTCATCCCATTCTATAATCTAGACTCACAGCAGACCGGCCATAAGGTGCCCGAGGCAGGAATAGTCCCATGGAGTCAAGTCGGCTAGTGGACGATGTACTGAATCGGGACGCAATTTGTGTGGTCCATCGTCATTAGGTGGCCCTGAATGTTACAAATCACTATCAGTTTTTCGTCCGATTCGAAAATCTTAGACTCACAGCAGAACGGCCATAAGGTGCCCGAGGCAGTAATCTACCCATGGAGACAAGTCTGCTGGAGGACGATGTATTGAATCGGGACGCAATTTGAGTGTTCCATCGTCATTAGGTGGCCCTGAACGTTACAATTCACTATCAGTTTTTTATCCCATTCTATAATCTAGACTCACAGCAGAACGGCCATAAGGTGCCCGAGGCAGGAATAGTCCCATGGAGTCAAGTCGGCTAGTGGACGATGTACTGAATCGGGACGCAATTTGTGTGGTCCATCGTCATTAGGTGGCCCTGAATGTTACAAATCACTATCAGTTTTTCGTCCGATTCGAAAATCTTTGACTCACAGCAGAACGGCCATAAGGTGCCCGAGGCAGTAATCTACCCATGGAGACAAGTCTGCTGGAGGACGATGTATTGAATCGGGACGCAATTTGAGTGATCCATCGTCATTAGGTGGCCCTGAAAGTTACAATTCACTATCAGTTTTTCGTCGGATTCGAAAATCTTTGACTCACAGCAGAACGGCCATAAGGTGCCAGAGGCAGCAATAGACCCATGAAGTCAAGTCTGCTGGAGGACGATGTATTGAATCGGGACGCAATTTGAGTGATCCATTGTCATTAGGTGGCCCTGAACGTTACAATTCACAATAAGTTTTTCGTCCCATTCGATAATCTAGATTCACAGCAAAACGGCCATAAGGTGCCCGAGGCAGTAATAGACCCATGGAGTCAACTCGGCTGGAGGACGATGTATTGAATCGGGACGCAATTTGCGTGGTCCATCGTCATTAGGTGGCCCTGAATGTTACAATTCACTATCAGTTTTTCGTCCGATTCGATAATCTAGACTCACAGCAGAACGGCCATAAGGTGCCCGAGGCAGCAATAGACCCATGGAGCAAGTCGGCTGGAGGACGATGTATTGAATCGGGACGCAATTTGAGTGATCCATCGTCATTAGGAGGCCCTTAACGTTACAATTCACTATCAGTTTTTCGTCCCATTCGATAATCTAGACTCACAGCAGAACGGCCATAAGGTGGCCGAGGCAGCAATAGACCCATGGAGTCAAGTCGGCTGGAGGACGATGTATTGAATCGGGAAGCAATTTGAGTGATCCATCGTCATTAGGTGGCTCTGAACGTTACAATTCACTATCAGTTTTTCGTCCCATTCGATAATCTAGACTCACAGCAGAACGGTCATAAGGTGCCCGAGGCAGCAATAGACCCATGGAGACAAGTCTACTGGAGGACGATGTATTGAATCGGGACGCAATTTGAGTGATCCATCGTCATCAGGAGGCCCTGAACATTACAATTCACTATCAGTTTTTTGTCCCATTCGATAATCTAGACTCACAGCAGAACGGCCATAAGGTGCCCGAGGCAGCAATAGACCCATGGAGTCAAGTCGGCTGGAGGACGATGTATTGAATCGGGACGCAATTTGAGTGATCCATCGTCATTAGGTGGCCCTGAACGTTACAATTCACTATCAGTTTTTCGTCACATTCGATAATCTAGATTCACAGAAGAACGGCCATAAGGTGCCCGAGGCAGCAATAGACCCATGGAGTCAACTCGGCTGGAGGACGATGTATTGAATCGGGACGCAATTTGCGTATTCCATCGTCATTAGGTGGCCCTGAATGTTACAATTCACTATCAGTTTTTCGTCCGATTCGAAAATCTTTGACTCACAGCAGAACGGCCATTAGGTGCCCGAGGCAGCAATCGACCCATGGAGACAAGTCAGCTGGAGGACGATGTATTGAATCGGGACGCAATTTGAGTGATCCATCGTCATTAGGAGGCCCTGAACGTTACAATTCACTATCAGTTTCTCGTCCCATTCGATAATCTAGACTCACAGCAGAACGGCCATAAGGTGCCCGAGGCAGCAATAGACCCATGGAGTCAATTCGGCTTGAGGACGATGTATTGTATCGGGACGCAATTTGAGTGATCCATCGTCATTAGGAGGCCCTGAACGTTACAACTCACTATCAGTTTTTCGTCCCATTCGATAATCTAGACTCACAGCAGAACGGCTATAAGGTGCCCGAGGCAGCAATAGACCCATGGAGTCAAGTCGGCTGGAGGACGATGTATTGAATCGGGACGCAATTTGAGTGATCCATCGTCATTAGGTGGCCCAGAACGTTACAATTCACTATCAGTTGTTCGTCCCATTCGATAATCTAGACTCACAGCAGAACGGCCATAAGGTGCCCGAGGCAGCAATGGTCCCATGGAGACAAGTCTGCTGGAGGACGATGTATTGAATCGGGACGCAATTTGAGTGATCCATCGTTATTAGGAGGCCCTGAACGTTACAATTCACTATCAGTTTTTTGTCCCATTCGATAATCTAGACTCACAGCAGAACGGCCATAAGGTGCCCGAGGCAGCAATAGACCCATGGAGTCAAGTCGGCTGGAGGACGATGTATTGAATCGGGACGCAATTTGAGTGATCCATCTTCATTAGGTGGCCCTGAACGTTACAATTCACTATCAGTTTTTCGTCCGATTCGAAAATCTTTGACTCACAGCAGAACGGCCATAAGGTGCCCGAGGCAGCAATAGACGCATGGAGACAAGTCTGCTGGAGGACGATGTATTGAATCGGGACGGAATTTGAGTGTTCCATCGTCATTACGAGGCCCTGAACGTTACAATTCACTATCAGTTTTTCGTCCGATTCGAAAATCTTTGAGTCACAGCAGGCCTGCCATAAGGTGCCCGAGGCAGCAATAGACCCATGGAGACAAGTCTGCTGGAGGACGATGTATTGAATCGGGACGCAATTTGAGTGTTCCATCGTCATTAGGTGGCCCTGAACGTTACAATTCTCTATCAGTTTTTCATCCCATTCTATAATCTAGACTCACAGCAGAACGGCCATAAGGTGCCAGAGGCAGCAATAGTCCCATGGAGTCAAGTCGGCTAGTGGACGATGTACTGAATCGGGACGCAATTTGTGTGGTCCATCGTCATTAGGTGGCCCTGAATGTTACAAATCACTATTAGTTTTTCGTCCGATTCGAAAATCTTTGACTCACAGCAGAACGGCCATAAGGTGCCCGAGGCAGTAATCTACCCATGGAGACAAGTCTGCTGGAGGACGATGTATTGAATCGGGACGCAATTTGAGTGATCCATCGTCATTAGGTAGCCCTGAAAGTTACAATTCACTATCAGTTTTTCGTCCGATTCGAAAATCTTTGACTCACAGCAGAACGGCCATAAGGTGCCAGAGGAAGCAATAGACCCATGAAGTCAAGTCTGCTGGAGGACGATGTATTGAATCGGGACGCAATTTGAGTGATCCATCGTCATTAGGAGGCCCTGAACGTTACAATTCACTATCAGTTTTTCGTCCCATTCGATAATCTAGACTCACAGCAGAACGGCCATAAGGTGCCCGAGGCAGCAATAGACCCATGGAGTCAAGTCGGCTGGAGGACGATGTATTGAATCGGGACGCAATTTGAGTGATCCATCGTCATTAGGTGGCCCTGAACGTTACAATTCACTATCAGTTTTTCGTCCCATTCGATAATCTAGACTCACAGCAGAACGGCCATAAGGTGCCCGAGGCAGCAATAGACCCATGGAGACAAGTCTGCTGGAGGACGATGTATAGAATCGGGACGCAATTTGAGTGATCCATCGTCATTAGGAGGCCCTGAACGTTACAATTCACTATCAGTTTTTTGTCCCATTCGATAATCTAGACTCACAGCAGAACGGCCATAAGGTGCCCGAGGCAGCAATCGACCCATGGAGTCAAGTCGGCTGGAGGACGATGTATTGAATCGGGACGCAATTTGAGTGATCCATCGTCATTAGGTGGCCCTGAACGTTACAATTCACTATCAGTTTTTCGTCCCATTCGATAATCTAGACTCACAGCAGAACGGCCATAAGGTGCCCGAGGCAGCAATAGACCCATGGAGACAAGTCGGCTGGGGACGATGTATTGAATCGGGACGCAATTTGAGTGATCCATCGTCATTAGGTGGCCCTGAACGTTACAATTCACTATCAGTTTTTCGTCCCATTCGATAATCTAGATTCACAGCAGAACGGCCATAAGGTGCCCGAGGCATCAATAGACCCATGGAGCCAACTCGGCTGGAGGACGATGTATTGAATCGGGACGCAATTTGCGTGGTCCATCGTCATTAGGTGGCCCTGAATGTTACAATTCACTATCAGTTTTTCGTCGATTCGAAAATCTTTGACTCACAGCAGAACGGATATTAGGTGCCCGAGGCAGCAATCGACCCATGAAGTCAAGTCTGCTGGAGGACGATGTATTGAATCAGGACGCAATTTTAGTGTTCCATCGTCATTAGGAGGCCCTGAACGTTACAATTCACTATCAGTTTTTCGTCCCATTCGATAATCTAGACTCACAGCAGAACGGCCATAAGGTGCCCGAGGCAGCAATAGACACATGGAGACAAGTCTGCTGGAGGACGATGTATTGAATCGGGACGCAATTTGAGTGATCCATCGTCATTAGGTGGCCCTGAACGTTACAATTCACTATCAGTTTTTCATCCCATTCTATAATCTAGACTCATAGCAGAACGGCCATTAGGTGCCCGAGACAGCAATAGTCCCATGGAGTCAAGTCGGCTAGTGGACGATGTACTGAATCGGGACGCAATTTGTGTGGTCCATCGTCATTAGGTGGCCCTGAATGTTACAAATCACTATCAGTTTTTCGTCCGCTTCGAAAATCTTTGACTCACAGCAGAACGGCCATAAGGTGCCCGAGGCAGCAATCGACCCATGGAGACAAGTCTGCTGGATGACGATGTATTGAATCGGGACGCAATTTGAGTGATCCATCGTCATTAGGTGGCCCTGAAAGTTACAATTCAGTATCAGTTTTTCGTCCGATTCGAAAATCTTTGACTCACAGCAGAACGGCCATAAGGTGCCTGAGGCAGCAATAGACCGATGAAGTCAAGTCTGCTGGAGGACGATGTATTGAATCAGGACACAATTTGAGTGATCCATCGTCATTAGGTGGCCCTGAACGTTACAATTCACTATCAGTTTTTCGTCCCATTCGATAATCTAGACTCACAGCAGAACGGCCATAAGGTGCCCGAGGCAGCAATAGACCCATGGAGACAAGTCGGCTGGGGACGATGTATTGAATCGGGACGCAATTTGAGTGATCCATCGTCATTAGGTGGCCCTGAACGTTACAATTCACTATCAGTTTTTCGTCCCATTCGATAATCTAGATTCACAGCAGAACGGCCATAAGGTGCCCGAGGCATCAATAGACCCATGGAGTCAACTCGGCTGGAGGACGATGTATTGAATCGGGACGCAATTTGCGTGGTCCATCGTCATTAGGTGGCCCTGAATGTTACAATTCACTATCAGTTTTTCGTCGATTCGAAAATCTTTGACTCACAGCAGAACGGATATTAGGTGCCCGAGGCAGCAATCGACCCATGGAGACAAGTCTGCTGGAGGACGATGTATTGAATCGGGACGCAATTTGTGTGGTCCATCGTTATTAGGTGGCCCTGAATGTTACAATTGACTATCAGTTTTTCGTCCGATTCGAAAATCTTTGACTCACAGCAGAACGGCCATTAGGTGCCCGAGGCAGCAATAGACCCATGGAGACAAGTCTGCTGGAGGACGATGTATTGAATCGGGACGCAATTTGTGTGTTCCATCGTCATTAGGGGGCCCTGAACGTTACAATTCACTATCAGTTTTTCGTCCCATTCGATAATCTAGACTCACAGCAAAACGGCCATAAGGTGCCCGAGGCAGCAATAGACCCATGGAGACAAGTCTGCTGGAGGACGGTGTATTGAATCGGGACGCAATTTGAGTGATCCATCGTCATTAGGAGGCCCTGAACGTTACAATTCACTATCAGTTTTTTGTCCCATTCGATAATCTAGACTCACAGCAGAACGGCCATAAGGTGCCCGAGGCAGCAATAGACCCATGGAGTCAAGTCGGCTGGAGGACGATGTATTGAATCGGGACGCAATTTGAGTGTTCCATCGTCATTAGGTGGCCCTGAACGTTACAATTCACTATCAGTTTTTCGTCCGATTCGAAAATCTTTGACTCACAGCAGAACGGCCATAAGGTGCCCGAGGCAGCAATAGACCCATGAAGTCAAGTCTGCTGGAGGACGATGTATTGAATCGGGACGCAATTTTAGTGTTCCATCGTCATTAGGAGACCCTGAACGATACAATTCACTATCAGTTTTTCGTCCCATTCGATAATCTAGACTCACAGCAGAACGGCCATAAGGTGCCCGAGGCAGCAATAGACCCATGGAGACAAGTCGGCTGGAGGACGATGTATTGAATCGGGACCCAATTTGAGTGATCCATCGTCATTAGGTGGCCCTGAAAGTTACAATTCAATATCAGTTTTTCGTCCGATTCGTAAATCTTTGACTCACAGCAGAGCGGCCATAAGGTGCCCGAGGCAGCAATAGACCCATGGAGACAAGTCGGCTGGGGACGATGGATTGAATCGGGACGCAATTTGAGTGATCCATCGTCATTAGGTGGCCCTGAACGTTACAATTCACTATCAGTTTTTCGTCCCATTCGATAATCTAGATTCACAGCAGAACGGCCATAAGGTGCCCGAGGCAGCAATAGACCCATGGAGTCAACTCGGCTGGAGGACGATGTATTGAATCGGGACGCAATTTGCATGGTCCATCGTCATTAGGTGGCCCTGAATGTTACAATTCACTATCAGTTTTTCGTCCGATTCGAAAATCTTTGACTCACAGCAGAACGGATATTAGGGGCCCGACGCAGCAATCGACCCATGGAGACAAGTCTGCTGGAGGACGATGTATTGAATCGGGACGCAATTTGAGTGATCCATCGCCATTAGGAGGCCCTGAAAGTTACAATTCACTATCAGTTTTTCGTCCGATTCGAAAATCTTTGACTCACAGCAGAACGGCCATAAGGTGCCCGAGGCAACAATAGACCCATGGAAACAAGTCTGCTGGAGGACGTTATATTGAATCGGGACGTAATTTGAGTGATCCATCGTCATTATGTGGCCCTGAACGTTACAATTCACTATCAGTTTTTCGTCCCATTCGATAATCTAGATTCACAGCAGAACGGCCATAAGGTGCCCGAGGCAGCAATAGACCCATGGAGTCAACTCGGCTGGAGGACGATGTATTGAATCGGGACGCAATTTGCATGGTCCATCGTCATTAGGTGGCCCTGAATGTTACAATTCACTATCAGTTTTTCGTCCGATTCGAAAATCTTTGACTCACAGCAGAACGGATATTAGGGGCCCGAGGCAGCAATCGACCCATGGAGACAAGTCTGCTGGAGGACGATGTATTGAATCGGGACGCAATTTGAGTGATCCATCGTCATTAGGTAGCCCTGAAAGTTACAATTCACTATCAGTTTTTCGTCCGATTCGAAAATCTAGACTCACAGCAGAACGGCCATAAGGTGCCCGAGGCAGCAATAGACCCATGGAGACAAGCCGGCTGGGGACGATGTATTGAATCGGGACGCAATTTGAGTGATCCATCGTCATTAGGTGGCCCTGAACGTTACAATTCACTAACAGTTTTTCGTCCCATTCGATAATCTAGATTCACAGCAGAACGGCCATAAGGTGCCCGAGGCAGCAATAGACCCATGGAGTCAACTCGGCTGGAGGACGATGTATTGAATCGGGACGCAATTTGCGTGGTCCATCGTCATTAGGTGGCCCTGAATGTTACAATTCACTATCAGTTTTTCGTCCGATTCGAAAATCTTTGACTCACAGCAGAAAGGTTATTAGGTGCCCGAGGCAGCAATCGACCCATGGAGACAAGTCTGCTGGAGGACGATGTATTGAATCGGGACGCAATTTGTGTGGTCCATCGTCATTAGGTGGCCCTGAATGTTACAATTCACTATCAGTTTTTCGTCCGATTCGAAAATCTTTGACTCACAGCAGAACGGCCATAAGGTGCCCGAGGCAGCAATAGACCCATGGAGACAAGTCTGCTGGAGGACGATGAATTGAATCGGGACGCAATTTGTGTGTTCCATCGTCATTAGGAGGCCCTGAACGTTACAATTCACTATCAGTTTTTCGTCCGATTCGAAAATCTTTGAGTCACAGCAGGCCTGCCATAAGGTGCCCGAGGCAGCAATAGACCCATGGAGACAAGTCTGCTGGAGGACGATGTATTGAATCGGGACGCAATTTGAGTGATCCAACGTCATTAGGTGGCCCTGAACGTTACAATTCACTATCAGTTTTTCATCCCATTCTATAATCTAGACTCACAGCAGAACGGCCATAAGGTGCCCGAGACAGCAATAGTCCCATGGAGTCAAGTCGGCTAGTGGACGATGTACTGAATCGGGACGCAATTTGTGTGGTCCATCGTCATTAGGTGGCCCTGAATGTTACAATTCACTATCAGTTTTTTGTCCCATTCGATAATCTAGACTCACAGAAGAACGGCCATAAGGTGCCCGAGGCAGCAATAGACCCATGGAGTCAAGTCGGCTGGAGGACGATGTATTGAATCGGGACGCAATTTGAGTGTTCCATCGTCATTAGGTGGCCCTGAACGTTACAATTCACTATCAGTTTTTCGTCCGATTCGAAAATCTTTGACTCACAGCAGAACGGCCATAAGGTGCCCGAGGCAGCAATAGACCCATGAAGTCAAGTCTGCTGGAGGACGATGTATTGAATCGGGACGCAATTTTAGTGTTCCATCGTCATTAGGAGACCCTGAACGATACAATTCACTATCAGTTTTTCGTCCCATTCGATAATCTAGACTCACAGCAGAACGGCCATAAGGTGCCCGAGGCAGCAATAGACCCATGGAGACAAGTCGGCTGGAGGACGATGTATTGAATCGGGACGCAATTTGAGTGATCCATCGTCATTAGGTGGCCCTGAAAGTTACAATTCAATATCAGTTTTTCGTCCGATTCGTAAATCTTTGACTCACAGCAGAACGGCCATAAGGTGCCCGAGGCAGCAATAGACCCATGGAGACAAGTCGGCTGGGGACGATGTATTGAATCGGGACGCAATTTGAGTGATCCATCGTCATTAGGTGGCCCTGAACGTTACAATTCACTATCAGTTTTTCGTCCCATTCGATAATCTAGATTCACAGCAGAACGGCCATAAGGTGCCCGAGGCAGCAATAGACCCATGGAGTCAACTCGGCTGGAGGACGATGTATTGAATCGGGACGCAATTTGCATGGTCCATCGTCATTAGGTGGCCCTGAATGTTACAATTCACTATCAGTTTTTCGTCCGATTCGAAAATCTTTGACTCACAGCAGAACGGATATTAGGGGCCCGAGGCAGCAATCGACCCATGGAGACAAGTCTGCTGGAGGACGATGTATTGAATCGGGACGCAATTTGAGTGATCCATCGTCATTAGGTAGCCCTGAAAGTTACAATTCACTATCAGTTTTTCGTCCGATTCGAAAATCTAGACTCACAGCAGAACGGCCATAAGGTGCCCGAGGCAGCAATAGACCCATGGAGACAAGCCGGCTGGGGACGATGTATTGAATCGGGACGCAATTTGAGTGATCCATCGTCATTAGGTGGCCCTGAACGTTACAATTCACTAACAGTTTTTCGTCCCATTCGATAATCTAGATTCACAGCAGAACGGCCATAAGGTGCCCGAGGCAGCAATAGACCCATGGAGTCAACTCGGCTGGAGGTCGATGTATTGCATCGGGACGCAATTTGCGTGGTCCATCGTCATTAGGTGGCCCTGAATGTTACAATTCACCATCAGTTTTTCGTCCGATTCGAAAATCTTTGACTCACAGCAGAAAGGTTATTAGGTGCCCGAGGCAGCAATCGACCCATGGAGACAAGTCTGCTGGAGGACGATGTATTGAATCGGGACGCAATTTGTGTGGTCCATCGTCATTAGGTGGCCCTGAATGTTACAATTCACTATCAGTTTTTCGTCCGATTCGAAAATCTTTGACTCACAGCAGAACGGCCATAAGGTGCCCGAGGCAGCAATAGACCCATGGAGACAAGTCTGCTGGAGGACGATGAATTGAATCGGGACGCAATTTGTGTGTTCCATCGTCATTATGAGGCCCTGAACGTTACAATTCACTATCAGTTTTTCGTCCGATTCGAAAATCTTTGAGTCACAGCAGGCCTGCCATAAGGTGCCCGAGGCAGCAATAGACCCATGGAGACAAGTCTGCTGGAGGACGATGTATTGAATCGGGACGCAATTTGAGTGATCCAACGTCATTAGGTGGCCCTGAACGTTACAATTCACTATCAGTTTTTCATCCCATTCTATAATCTAGACTCACAGCAGAACGGCCATAAGGTGCCCGAGACAGCAATAGTCCCATGGAGTCAAGTCGGCTAGTGGACGATGTACTGAATCGGGACGCAATTTGTGTGGTCCATCGTCATTAGGTGGCCCTGAATGTTACAAATCACTATCAGTTTTTCGTCCGATTCGAAAATCTTTGACTCACAGCAGAACGGCCATAAGGTGCCCGAGGCAGTAATCTACCCATGGAGACAAGTCTGCTGGAGGACGATGTATTGAATCGGGACGCAATTTGAGTGATCCATCGTCATTAGGTAGCCCTGAAAGTTACAATTCACTATCAGTTTTTCGTCCGATTCGAAAATCTAGACTCACAGCAGAACGGCCATAAGGTGCCCGAGGCAGCAATAGACCCATGGAGACAAGCCGGCTGGGGACGATGTATTGAATCGGGACGCAATTTGAGTGATCCATCGTCATTAGGTGGCCCTGAACGTTACAATTCACTAACAGTTTTTCGTCCCATTCGATAATCTAGATTCACAGCAGAACGGCCATAAGGTGCCCGAGGCAGCAATAGACCCATGGAGTCAACTCGGCTGGAGGACGATGTATTGAATCGGGACGCAATTTGCGTGGTCGATCGTCATTAGGTGGCCCTGAATGTTACAATTCACTATCAGTTTTTCGTCCGATTCGAAAATCTTTGACTCACAGCAGAAAGGTTATTAGGTGCCCGAGGCAGCAATCGACCCATGGAGACAAGTCTGCTGGAGGACGATGTATTGAATCGGGACGCAATTTGTGTGGTCCATCGTCATTAGGTGGCCCTGAATGTTACAATTCACTATCAGTTTTTCGTCCGATTCGAAAATCTTTGACTCACAGCAGAACGGCCATAAGGTGCCCGAGGCAGCAATAGACCCATGGAGACAAGTCTGCTGGAGGACGATGAATTGAATCGGGACGCAATTTGTGTGTTCCATCGTCATTAGGAGGCCCTGAACGTTACAATTCACTATCAGTTTTTAGTCCGATTCGAAAATCTTTGAGTCACAGCAGGCCTGCCATAAGGTGCCCGAGGCAGCAATAGACCCATGGAGACAAGTCTGCTGGAGGACGATGTATTGAATCGGGACGCAATTTGAGTGATCCAACGTCATTAGGTGGCCCTGAACGTTACAATTCACTATCAGTTTTTCATCCCATTCTATAATCTAGACTCACAGCAGAACGGCCATAAGGTGCCCGAGACAGCAATAGTCCCATGGAGTCAAGTCGGCTAGTGGACGATGTACTGAATCGGGACGCAATTTGTGTGGTCCATCGTCATTAGGTGGCCCTGAATGTTACAAATCACTATCAGTTTTTCGTCCGATTCGAAAATCTTTGACTCACAGCAGAACGGCCATAAGGTGCCCGAGGCAGTAATCTACCCATGGAGACAAGTCTGCTGGAGGACGATGTATTGAATCGGGACGCAATTTGAGTGATCCATCGTCATTAGGTAGCCCTGAAAGTTACAATTCACTATCAGTTTTTCGTCCGATTCGAAAATCTAGACTCACAGCAGAACGGCCATAAGGTGCCCGAGGCAGCAATAGACCCATGGAGACAAGCCGGCTGGGGACGATGTATTGAATCGGGACGCAATTTGAGTGATCCATCGTCATTAGGTGGCCCTGAACGTTACAATTCACTAACAGTTTTTCGTCCCATTCGATAATCTAGATTCACAGCAGAACGGCCATAAGGTGCCCGAGGCAGCAATAGACCCATGGAGTCAACTCGGCTGGAGGACGATGTATTGAATCGGGACGCAATTTGCGTGGTCGATCGTCATTAGGTGGCCCTGAATGTTACAATTCACTATCAGTTTTTCGTCCGATTCGAAAATCTTTGACTCACAGCAGAAAGGTTATTAGGTGCCCGAGGCAGCAATCGACCCATGGAGACAAGTCTGCTGGAGGACGATGTATTGAATCGGGACGCAATTTGTGTGGTCCATCGTCATTAGGTGGCCCTGAATGTTACAATTCACTATCAGTTTTTCGTCCGATTCGAAAATCTTTGACTCACAGCAGAACGGCCATAAGGTGCCCGAGGCAGCAATAGACCCATGGAGACAAGTCTGCTGGAGGACGATGAATTGAATCGGGACGCAATTTGTGTGTTCCATCGTCATTAGGAGGCCCTGAACGTTACAATTCACTATCAGTTTTTAGTCCGATTCGAAAATCTTTGAGTCACAGCAGGCCTGCCATAAGGTGCCCGAGGCAGCAATAGACCCATGGAGACAAGTCTGCTGGAGGACGATGTATTGAATCGGGACGCAATTTGAGTGATCCAACGTCATTAGGTGGCCCTGAACGTTACAATTCACTATCAGTTTTTCATCCCATTCTATAATCTAGACTCACAGCAGAACGGCCATAAGGTGCCCGAGACAGCAATAGTCCCATGGAGTCAAGTCGGCTAGTGGACGATGTACTGAATCGGGACGCAATTTGTGTGGTCCATCGTCATTAGGTGGCCCTGAATGTTACAAATCACTATCAGTTTTTCGTCCGATTCGAAAATCTTTGACTCACAGCAGAACGGCCATAAGGTGCCCGAGGCAGCAATAGACCCATGGAGACAAGTCTGCTGGAGGACGATGTATTGAATCGGGACGTAATTTGAGTGATCCATCGTCATTAGGTGGCCCTGAAAGTTACAATTCACTATCAGTTTTTCGTCCGATTCGAAAATCTTTGACTCACAGCAGAACGGCCATAAGGTGCCTGAGGCAGCAATAGACCCATGAAGTCAAGTCTGCTGGAGGACGAAGTATTGAATCAGGACGCAATTTGAGTGATCCATCGTCATTAGGTGGCCCTGAACGTTACAATTCACTGTCAGTTTTTCGTCCCATTCGATAATCTAGACTCACAGCAGAACGGCCATAAGGTGCGCGAGGCAGCAATAGACCCATGGAGACAAGTCGGCTGGGAACGATGTATTGAATCGGGACGCAATTTGTGTGGTCCATCGTCATTAGGTGGCCCTGAATGTTACAAATCACTATCAGTTTTTCGTCCGATTCGAAAATCTTTGACTCACAGCAGAACGGCCATAAGGTGCCCGAGGCAGCAATCGACCCATGGAGACAAGTCTGCTGGAGGACGATGTATTGAATCGGGACGCAATTTGAGTGATCCGTCGTCATTAGGTGGCCCTGAAAGTTACAATTCACTATCAGTTTTTCGTCCCATTCGATAATCTAGATTCACAGCAGAACGGCCAAAAGGTGCCCGAGGCAGCAATAGACCCATGGAGTCAACTCGGCTGGAGGACGATGTATTGAATCGGGACGCAATTTGCGTGGTCCATCGTCATTAGGTGGCCCTGAATGTTACAATTCACTATCAGTTTTTCGTCCGATTCGAAAATCTTTGACTCACAGCAGAAAGGATATTAGGTGCCCGAGGCAGCAATCGACCCATGGAGACAAGTCTGCTGGAGGACGATGTATTGAATCGGGACGCAATTTGTGTGGTCCATCGTCATTAGGTGGCCCTGAATGTTACAATTCACTATCAGTTTTTCGTCCGATTCGAAAATCTTTGACTCACAGCAGAACGGCCATAAGGTGCCCGAGGCAGCAATAGACCCATGGAGACAAGTCTGCTGGAGGACGATGTATTGAATCGGGACGCAATTTGTGTGTTCCATCGTCATTAGGAGGCCCTGAACGTTACAATTCACTATCAGTTTTTCGTCCGATTCGAAAATCTTTGAGTCACAGCAGGCCTGCCATAAGGTGCCCGAGGCAGCAATAGACCCATGGAGACAAGTCTGCTGGAGGACGATGTATTGAATCGGGACGCAATTTGAGTGATCCAACGTCATTAGGTGGCCCTGAACGTTACAATTCACTATCAGTTTTTCATCCCATTCTATAATCTAGACTCACAGCAGAACGGCCATAAGGTGCCCGAGACAGCAATAGTCCCATGGAGTCAAGTCGGCTAGTGGACGATGTACTGAATCGGGACGCAATTTGTGTGGTCCATCGTCATTAGGTGGCCCTGAATGTTACAAATCACTATCAGTTTTTCGTCCGATTCGAAAATCTTTGACTCACAGCAGAACGGCCATAATGTGCCCGAGGCAGCAATCGACCCATGGAGACAAGTCTGCTGGAGGACGATGTATTGAATCGGGACGCAATTTGAGTGATCCATCGTCATTAGGTGGCCCTGAAAGTTACAATTCACTATCAGTTTTTCGTCCGATTCGAAAATCTTTGACTCACAGCAGAACGGCCATAAGGTGCCTGAGGCAGCAATAGACCCATGAAGTCAAGTCTGCTGGAGGACGATGTATTGAATCAGGACGCAATTTGAGTGATCCATCGTCATTAGGTGGCCCTGAACGTTACAATTCACTGTCAGTTCGATAATCTAGACTCACAGCAGAACGGCCATAATGTGCCCGAGGCAGCAATAGACCCATGGAGACAAGTCGGCTGGGGACGATGTATTGAATCGGGACGCAATTTGAGTGATCCATCGTCATTAGGTGGCCCTGAACGTTACAATTCACTATCAGTTTTTCGTCCCATTCGATAATCTAGATTCACAGCAGAACGGCCATAAGGTGCCCGAGGCAGCAATAGACCCATGGAGTCAACTCGGCTGGAGGACGATGTATGGAATCGGGACGCAATTTGCGTGGTCCATCGTCATTAGGTGGCCCTGAATGTTACAATTCACTATCAGTTTTTCGTCCGATTCGAAAATCTTTGACTCACAGCAGAACGGCCATTAGGTGCCCGAGGCAACAATCGACCCATGGAGACAAGTCTGCTGGAGGACGATGTATTGAATCGGGACGCAATTTGAGTGATCCATCGTCATTAGGAGGCCCTGAACGTTACAATTCACTATCAGTTTTTCGTCCCATTCGATAATCTAGACTCACAGCAGAACGGCCATAAGGTGCCCGAGGCAGCAATAGACCCATGGAGTCAAGTCGGCTGGAGGACGATGTATTGAATCGGGACGCAATTTGAGTGATCCATCGTCATTAGGAGGCCCTGAACGTTACAATTCACTATCAGTTTTTCGTCCCATTCGATAATCTAGACTCACAGCAGAACGGCCATAAGGTGCCCGAGGCAGCAATCGACCCATGGAGACAAGTCTGCTGGAGGACGATGTATTCAATCGGGACGCAATTTGAGTGATCCGTCGTCATTAGGTGGCCCTGAAAGTTACAATTCACTATCAGTTTTTCGTCCGATTCGAAAATCTTTGACTCACAGCAGAACGGCCATAAGGTGCCTGAGGCAACAATAGACCCATGAAGTCAAGTCTGCTGGAGGACGATGTATTGAATCAGGACGCAATTTGAGTGATCCATCGTCATTAGGTTGCCCTGAACGTTACAATTCACTATCAGTTTTTCGTCCCATTCGATAATCTAGACTCACAGCAGAACGGCCATAAGGTGCCCGAGGCAGCAATAGACCCATGGAGACTAGTCGGCTGGGGACGATGTATTGAATCGGGACGCAATTTGAGTGATCCATCGTCATTAGGTGGCCCTGAACGTTACAATTCACTATCAGTTTTTCTTCCGATTCGAAAATCTTTGACTCACAGCAGAACGGCCATAAGGTGCCCGAGGCAATAATAGACATATGGAAACAAGTCTGCTGGACGACGATATATTGAATCGGGACGCAATTTGAGTGATCCATCGTCATTAGGTGGCCCTGAACGTTACAATTCACTATCAGTTATTCGTCCCATTCGATAATCTAGACTCACAGCAGAACGGCCATAAGGTGCCTGAGGCACCAATAGACCCATGGAGTCAGGTCGGCTGGAGGACGATGTACTAAATCGGGACGCAATTTGTGTGTTCCATCGTCATTAGGTGGCCCTGAATGTTACAATTCACTATCAGTTTTTCGTCCGATTCGAAAATCTTTGACTCACAGCAGAACGGACATAAGGTGCCCGAGGCAGCAATAGACCCATGGAGACAAGTCTGCTGGAGGACGATGTATTGAATCGGGACGTAATTTGAGTGATCCATCGTCATTAGGAGGCCCTGAACGTTACAATTCACTATCAGTTTTTCGTCCCATTCGATAATCTAGACTCACAGCAGAACGGCCATAAGGTGCCCGAGGCAGCAATAGACCCATGGAGTCAAGTCGGCTGGAGGACGATGTATTGAATCGGGACGCAATTTGAGTGATCCATCGTCATTAGGAGGCCCTGAACGTTACAATTCACTATCAGTTTTTCGTCCCATTCGATAATCTAGACTCACAGCAGAACGGCCATAAGGTGCCCGAGGCAGCAATCGACCCATGGAGACAAGTCTGCTGGAGGACGATGTATTCAATCGGGACGCAATTTGAGTGATCCGTCGTCATTAGGTGGCCCTGAAAGTTACAATTCACTATCAGTTTTTCGTCCGATTCGAAAATCTTTGACTCACAGCAGAACGGCCATAAGGTGCCTGAGGCAACAATAGACCCATGAAGTCAAGTCTGCTGGAGGACGATGTATTGAATCAGGACGCAATTTGAGTGATCCATCGTCATTAGGTGGCCCTGAACGTTACAATTCACTATCAGTTTTTCGTCCCATTCGATAATCTAGACTCACAGCAGAACGGCCATAAGGTGCCCGAGGCAGCAATAGACCCATGGAGACTAGTCGGCTGGGGACGATGTATTGAATCGGGACGCAATTTGAGTGATCCATCGTCATTAGGTGGCCCTGAACGTTACAATTCACTATCAGTTTTTCTTCCGATTCGAAAATCTTTGACTCACAGCAGAACGGCCATAAGGTGCCCGAGGCAATAATAGACATATGGAAACAAGTCTGCTGGACGACGATATATTGAATCGGGACGCAATTTGAGTGATCCATCGTCATTAGGTGGCCCTGAACGTTACAATTCACTATCAGTTATTCGTCCCATTCGATAATCTAGACTCACAGCAGAACGGCCATAAGGTGCCTGAGGCACCAATAGACCCATGGAGTCAGGTCGGCTGGAGGACGATGTACTAAATCGGGACGCAATTTGTGTGGTCCATCGTCATTAGGTGGCCCTGAATGTTACAATTCACTATCAGTTTTTCGTCCGATTCGAAAATCTTTGACTCACAGCAGAACGGACATAAGGTGCCCGAGGCAGCAATAGACCCATGGAGACAAGTCTGCTGGAGGACGATGTATTGAATCGGGACGTAATTTGAGTGATCCATCGTCATTAGGAGGCCCTGAACGTTACAATTCACTATCAGTTTTTCGTCCCATTCGATAATCTAGACTCACAGCAGAACGGCCATAAGGTGCCCGAGGCAGCAATAGACCCATGGAGTCAAGTCGGCTGGAGGACGATGTATTGTATCGGGACGCAATTTGAGTGATCCATCGTCATTAGGAGGCCCTGAACGTTACAATTCACTATCAGTTTTTCGTCCCATTCGATAATCTAGACTCACAGCAGAACGGCCATAAGGTGCCCGAGGCAGCAATAGACCCATGGAGTCAAGTCGGCTGGAGGACGATGTATTGAATCGGGACGCAATTTGAGTGATCCATCGTCATTAGGAGGCCCAGAACGTTACAATTCACTATCAGTTTTTCGTCCCATTCGATAATCTAGACTCACAGCAGAACGGCCATAAGGTGCCCGAGGCAGCAATAGACCCATGGAGACAAGTCTGCTGGAGGACGATGTATTGAATCGGGACGCAATTTGAGTGATCCATCGTCATTAGGAGGCCTTGAACGTTACAATTCACTATCAGTTTTTTGTCCCATTCGATAATCTAGACTCACAGCACAACGGCCATAAGGTGCCCGAGGCAGCAATAGACCCATGGAGTCAAGTCGGCTGGAGGACGATGTATTGAATCGGGACGCAATTTGAGTGATCCATCGTCATTAGGTGGCCCTGAACGTTACAATTCACTATCAGTTTTTCGTCCGATTCGAAAATCTTTGACTCACAGCAGAACGGCCATAAGGTGCCCGAGGCAGCAATAGACGCATGGAGACAAGTCAGCTGGAGGACGATGTATTGAATCGGGACGGAATTTGAGTGTTCCATCGTCATTAGGAGGCCCTGAACGTTACAATTCACTATCAGTTTTTCGTCCGATTCGAAAATCTTTGAGTCACAGCAGGCCTGCCATAAGGTGCCCGAGGCAGCAATAGACCCATGGAGACAAGTCTGCTGGAGGACGATGTATTGAATCGGGACGCAATTTGAGTGTTCCATCGTCATTAGGTGGCCCTGAACGTTACAATTCACTATCAGTTTTTCATCCCATTCTATAATCTAGACTCACAGCAGAACGGCCATAAGGTGCCCGAGGCAGGAATAGTCCCATGGAGTCAAGTCGGCTAGTGGACGATGTACTGAATCGGGACGCAATTTGTGTGGTCCATCGTCATTAGGTGGCCCTGAATGTTACAAATCACTATCAGTTTTTCGTCCGATTCGAAAATCTTTGACTTACAGCAGAACGGCCATAAGGTGCCCGAGGCAGTAATCTACCCATGGAGACAAGTCTGCTGGAGGACGATGTATTGAATCGGGACGCAATTTGAGTGATCCATCGTCATTAGGTGGCCCTGAAAGTTACAATTCACTATCAGTTTTTCGTCCGATTCGAAAATCTTTGACTCACAGCAGAACGGCCATAAGGTGCCAGAGGCAGCAATAGACCCATGAAGTCAAGTCTGCTGGAGGACGATGTATTGAATCGGGACGCAATTTGAGTGATCCATTGTCATTAGGTGGCCCTGAACGTTACAATTCACTATCAGTTTTTCGTCCCATTCGATAATCTAGATTCACAGCAAAACGGCCATAAGGTGCCCGAGGCAGTAATAGACCCATGGAGTCAACTCGGCTGGAGGACGATGTATTGAATCGGGACGCAATTTGCGTGGTCCATCGTCATTAGGTGGCCCTGAATGTTACAATTCACTATCAGTTTTTCGTCCGATTCGATAATCTAGACTCACAGCAGAACGGCCATAAGGTGCCCGAGGCAGCAATAGACCCATGGAGCAAGTCGGCTGGAGGACGATGTATTGAATCGGGACGCAATTTGAGTGATCCATCGTCATTAGGAGGCCCTGAACGTTACAATTCACTATCAGTTTTTCGTCCCATTCGATAATCTAGACTCACAGCAGAACGGCCATAAGGTGCCCGAGGCAGCAATAGACCCATGGAGTCAGGTGGGCTGGAGGACGATGTATTGAATCGGGACGCAATTTGAGTGATCCATCGTCATTAGGTGGCCCTGAACGTTACAATTCACTATCAGTTTTTCGTCCCATTCGATAATCTAGACTCACAGCAGAACGGCCGTAAGGTGCCCGAGGCAGCAATAGACCCATGGAGACAAGTCTGCTGGAGGACGATGTATTGAATCGGGACGCAATTTGAGTGATCCATCGTCATCAGGAGGCCCTGAACATTACAATTCACTATCAGTTTTTTGTCCCATTCGATAATCTAGACTCACAGCAGAACGGCCATAAGGTGCCCGAGGCAGCAATAGACCCATGGAGTCAAGTCGGCTGGAGGACGATGTATTCAATCGGGACGCAATTTGAGTGATCCATCGTCATTAGGTGGCCCTGAACGTTACAATTCACTATCAGTTTTTCGTCACATTCGATAATCTAGATTCACAGCAGAACGGCCATAAGGTGCCCGAGGCAGCAATAGACCCATGGAGTCAACTCGGCTGGAGGACGATGTATTGAATCGGGACGCAATTTGCGTATTCCATCGTCATTAGGTGGCCCTGAATGTTACAATTCACTATCAGTTTTTCGTCCGATTCGAAAATCTTTGACTCACAGCAGAACGGCCATTAGTTGCCCGAGGCAGCAATCGACCCATGGAGACAAGTCTGCTGGAGGACGATGTATTGAATCGGGACGCAATTTGAGTGATCCATCGTCATTAGGAGGCCCTGAACGTTACAATTCACTATCAGTTTTTCGTCCCATTCGATAATCTAGACTCACAGCAGAACGGCCATAAGGTGCCCGAGGCAGCAATAGACCCATGGAGTCAAGTCGGCTGGAGGACGATGTATTGTATCGGGACGCAATTTGAGTGATCCATCGTCATTAGGTTGCCCTGAACGTTACAATTCACTATCAGTTTTTCGTCCGATTCGAAAATCTTTGAGTCACAGCAGGCCTGCCTTAAGGTGCCCGAGGCAGCAATAGACCCATGGAGACAAGTCTGCTGGAGGACGATGTATTGAATCGGGACGCAATTTGAGTGATCCATCGTCATTAGGTTGCCCTGAACGTTACAATTCACTATCAGTTTTTCATCCCATTCTATAATCTAGACTCACAGCAGAACGGCCATAAGGTGCCCGAGACAGCAATAGTCCCATGGAGTCAAGTCGGCTAGTGGACGATGTACTGAATCGGGACGCAATTTGTGTGGTCCATCGTCATTAGGTGGCCCTGAATGTTACAAATCACTATCAGTTTTTCGTCCGATTCGAAAATCTTTGACTCACAGCAGAACGGCCATAAGGTGCCCGAGGCAGCAATCGACCCATGGAGACAAGTCTGCTGGAGGACGATGTATTGAATCGGGACGCAATTTGAGTGATCCATCGTCATTAGGTGGCCCTGAAAGTTACAATTCACTATCAGTTTTTCGTCCGATTCGAAAATCTTTGACTCACAGCAGAACGGCCATAAGGTGAGTGAGGCAGCAATAGACCCATGAAGTCAAGTCTGCTGGAGGACGATGTATTGAATCAGGACGCAATTTGAGTGATCCATCGTCATTAGGTGGCCCTGAACGTTACAATTCACTGTCAGTTTTTCGTCCCATTCGATAATCTAGACTCACAGCAGAACGGCCATAAGGTGCCCGAGGCAGCAATAGACCCATGGATACAAGTCGGCTGTGATGATGTATTGAATCGGGACGCAATTTGAGTGATCCATCGTCATTAGGTGGCCCTGAACGTTACAATTCACTATCAGTTTTTCGTCCCATTCGATAATCTAGATTCACAGCAGAACGGCCATAAGGTGCCCGAGGCAGCAATAGACCCATGGAGTCAACTCGGCTGGAGGACGATGTATGGAATCGGGACGCAATTTGCGTGGTCCATCGTCATTAGGTGGCCCTGAATGTTACAATTCACTATCAGTTTTTCGTCCGATTCGAAAATCTTTGACTCACAGCAGAACGGCCATTAGGTGCCCGAGGCAACAATCGACCCATGGAGACAAGTCTGCTGGAGGATGATGTATTGAATCGGGACGCAATTTGAGTGATCCATCGTCATTAGGAGGCCCTGAACGTTACAATTCACTATCAGTTTTTCGTCCCATTCGATAATCTAGACTCACAGCAGAACGGCCATTAGGTGCCGAGGCAGCAATAGACCCATGGTGTCAAGTCGGCTGGAGGACGATGTATTGAATCGGGACGCAATTTGAGTGATCCATCGTCATTAGGAGGCCCTGAACGTTACAATTCACTATCAGTTTTTCGTCCCATTCGATAATCTAGAGTCACAGCAGAACGGCCATAAGGTGCCCGAGGCAGCAATCGACCCATGGAGACAAGTCTGCTGGAGGACGATGTATTGAATCGGGACGCAATTTGAGAGATCCGTCGTCATTAGGTGGCCCTGAAAGCTACAATTCACTATCAGTTTTTCGTCCGATTCGAAAATCTTTGATTCACAGCAGAACGGCCATAAGGTACCTGAGGCAGCAATAGACCCATGAAGTCAAGTCTGCTGGAGGACGATGTATTGAATCAGGACGCAATTTGAGTGATCCATCGTCATTAGGTGGCCCTGAACGTTACAATTCACTATCAGTTTTTCGTCCCATTCGATAATCTAGACTCACAGCAGAACGGCCATAAGGTGCCCGAGGCAGCAATAGACCCATGGAGACAAGTCGGCTGGGGACGATGTATTGAATCGGGACGCAATTTGAGTGATCCATCGTCATTAGGTGCCCTGAACGTTACAATTCACTATCAGTTTTTCTTCCGATTCGAAAATCTTTGACTCACAGCAGAACGGCCATAAGGTGCCCGAGGCAAAAATAGACATATGGAAACAAGTGTGCTGGAGGACGATATATTGAATCGGGACGCAATTTGAGTGATCCATCGTCATTAGGTGGCCCTGAATGTTACAATTCACTATCAGTTATTCGTCCCATTCGATAATCTAGACTCACAGCAGAACGGCCATAAGGTGCCTGAGGCAGCAATAGACCCATGGAGACAAGTCTGCTGGAGGACGATGTATTGAATCGGGACGTAATTTGAGTGATCCATCGTCATTAGGAGGCCCTGAACGTTACAATTCACTATCAGTTTTTCGTCCCATTCGATAATCTAGACTCACAGCAGGACGGCCATAAGGTGCCCGAGGCAGCAATAGACCCATGGAGTCAAGTCGGCTGGAGGACGATGTATTGTATCGGGACGCAATTTGAGTGATCCATCGTCATTAGGAGGCCCTGAACGTTACAATTCACTATCAGTTTTTCGTCCCATTCGATAATCTAGACTCACAGCAGAACGGCCATAAGGTGCCCGAGGCAGCAATAGACCCATGGAGTCAAGTCGGCTGGAGGACGATGTATTGAATCGGGACGCAATTTGAGTGATCCATCGTCATTAGGAGGCCCAGAACGTTACAAATCACTATCAGTTTTTCGTCCCATTCGATAATCTAGACTCACAGCAGAACGGCCATAAGGTGCCCGAGGCAGCAATAGACCCATGGAGACAAGTCTGCTGGAGGACGATGTATTGATTCGGGACGCAATTTGAGTGATCCATCGTCATTAGGAGGCCCTGAACGTTACAATTCACTATCAGTTTTTTGTCCCATTCTATAATCTAGACTCACAGCACAACGGCCATAAGGTGCCCGAGGCAGCAATAGACCCATGGAGTCAAGTCGGCTGGAGGACGATGTATTGAATCGGGACGCAATTTGAGTGATCCATCGTCATTAGGTGGCCCTGAACGTTACAATTCACTATCAGTTTCTCGTCCGATTCGAAAATCTTTGACTCACAGCAGAACGGCCATAAGGTGCCCGAGGCAGCAATAGACGCATGGAGACAAGTCTGCTGGAGGACGATGTATTGAATCGGGACGGAATTTGAGTGTTCCATCGTCATTAGGAGGCCCTGAACGTTACAATTCACTATCAGTTTTTCGTCCGATTCGAAAATCTTTGAGTCACAGCAGGCCTGCCATAAGGTGCCCGAGGCAGCAATAGACCCATGGAGACAAGTCTGCTGGAGGACGATGTATTGAATCGGGACGCAATTTGAGTGTTCCATCGTCATTAGGTGGCCCTGAACGTTACAATTCACTATCAGTTTTTCATCCCATTCTATAATCTAGACTCACAGCAGAACGGCCATAAGGTGCCCGAGGCAGGAATAGTCCCATGGAGTCAAGTCGGCTAGTGGACGATGTACTGAATCGGGACGCAATTTGTGTGGTCCATCGTCATTAGGTGGCACTGAATGTTACAAATCACTATCAGTTTTTCGTCCGATTCGAAAATCTTTGACTTACAGCAGAACGGCCATAAGGTGCCCGAGGCAGTAATCTACCCATGGAGACAAGTCTGCTGGAGGACGATGTATTGAATCGGGACGCAATTTGAGTGATCCATCGTCATTAGGTGGCCCTGAAAGTTACAATTCACTATCAGTTTTTCGTCCGATTCGATAATCTAGACTCACAGCAGAACGGCCATTAGGTGCCCGAGGCAGCAATAGACCCATGGAGCAAGTCGGCTGGAGGACGATGTATTGAATCGGGACGCAATTTGAGTGATCCATCGTCATTAAGAGGCCCTGAACGTTACAATTCACTATCAGTTTTTCGTCCCATTCGATAATCTAGACTCACAGCAGAACGGCCATAAGGTGCCCGAGGCAGCAATAGACCCATGGAGTCAAGTCGGCTGGAGGACGATGTATTGAATCGGGACGCAATTTGAGTGATCCATCGTCATTAGGTGGCCCTGAACGTTACAATTCACTATCAGTTTGTCGTCCCATTCGATAATCTAGACTCACAGCAGCACGGCCATAAGGTGCCCGAGGCAGCAATAGACCCATGGAGACAAGTCTGCTGGAGGACGATGTATTGAATCGGGACGCAATTTGAGTGATCCATCGTCATCAGGAGGCCCTGAACATTACAATTCACTATCAGTTTTTTGTCCCATTCGATAATCTAGACTCACAGCAGAACGGCCATAAGGTGCCCGAGGCAGCAATAGACCCATGGAGTCAAGTCGGCTGGAGGACGATGTATTGAATCGGGACGCAATTTGAGTGATCCATCGTCATTAGGTGGCCCTGAACGTTACAATTCACTATCAGTTTTTCGTCACATTCGATAATCTAGATTCGCAGCAGAACGGCCATAAGGTGCCCGAGGCAGCAATAGACCCATGGAGTCAACTCGGCTGGAGGACGATGTATTGAATCGCGACGCAATTTGCGTATTCCATCGTCATTAGGTGGCCCTGAATGTTACAATTCACTATCAGTTTTTCGTCCGATTCGAAAATCTTTGACTCACAGCAGAACGGCCATTAGGTGCCCGAGGCAGCAATCGACCCATGGAGACAAGTCTGCTGGAGGACGATGTATTGAATCGGGACGCAATTTGAGTGATCCATCGTCATTAGGAGGCCCTGAACGTTACAATTCACTATCAGTTTTTCGTCCCATTCGATAATCTAGACTCACAGCAGAACGGCCATAAGGTGCCCGAGGCAGCAATAGACCCATGGAGTCAAGTCGGCTGGAGGACGATGTATTGAATCGGGACGCAATTTGAGTGATCCATCGTCATTAGGTGGCCCAGAACGTTACAATTCACTATCAGTTTTTCGTCCCATTCCATAATCTAGACTCACAGCAGAACGGCCATAAGGTGCCCGAGGCAGCAATGGACCCATGGAGACAAGTCTGCTGGAGGACGATGTATTGAATCGGGACGCAATTTGAGTGATCCATCGTTATTAGGAGGCCCTGAACGTTACAATTCACTATCAGTTCTTTGTCCCATTCGATAATCTAGACTCACAGCAGAACGGCCATAAGGTGCCCGAGGCAGCAATAGACCCATGGAGTCAAGTTGGCTGGAGGACGATGTATTGAATCGGGACGCAATTTGAGTGATCCATCGTCATTAGGAGGCCCTGAACGTTACAATTCACTATCAGTTTTTCGTCCGATTCGAAAATCTTTGACTCACAGCAGAACGGCCATAAGGTGCCCGAGGCAGCAATAGACGCATGGAGACAAGTCTGCTGGAGGACGATGTATTGAATCGGGACGGAATTTGAGTGTTCCATCGTCATTAGGAGGCCCTGAACGTTACAATTCACTATCAGTTTTTCGTCCGATTCGAAAATCTTTGAGTCACAGCAGGCCTGCCATAAGGTGCCCGAGGCAGCAATAGACCCATGGAGACAAGTCTGCTGGAGGACGATGTATTGAATCGGGACGCAATTTGAGTGTTCCATCGTCATTAGGTGGCCCTGAACGTTACAATTCACTATCAGTTTTTCATCCCATTCTATAATCTAGACTCACAGCAGAACGGCCATAAGGTGCCCGAGGCAGCAATAGACCCATGGAGCAAGTCGGCTGGAGGACGATGTATTGAATCGGGACGCAATTTGAGTGATCCATCGTCATTAGGAGGCCCTGAACGTTACAATTCACTATCAGTTTTTCGTCCCATTCGATAATCTAGACTCACAGCAGAACGGCCATAAGGTGCCCGAGGCAGCAATAGACCCATGGAGTCAGGTGGGCTGGAGGACGATGTATTGAATCGGGACGCAATTTGAGTGATCCATCGTCATTAGGTGGCCCTGAACGTTACAATTCACTATCAGTTTTTCGTCCCATTCGATAATCTAGACTCACAGCAGAACGGCCGTAAGGTGCCCGAGGCAGCAATAGACCCATGGAGACAAGTCTGCTGGAGGACGATGTATTGAATCGGGACGCAATTTGAGTGATCCATCGTCATCAGGAGGCCCTGAACATTACAATTCACTATCAGTTTTTTGTCCCATTCGATAATCTAGACTCACAGCAGAACGGCCATAAGGTGCCCGAGGCAGCAATAGACCCATGGAGTCAAGTCGGCTGGAGGACGATGTATTCAATCGGGACGCAATTTGAGTGATCCATCGTCATTAGGTGGCCCTGAACGTTACAATTCACTATCAGTTTTTCGTCACATTCGATAATCTAGATTCACAGCAGAACGGCCATAAGGTGCCCGAGGCAGCAATAGACCCATGGAGTCAACTCGGCTGGAGGACGATGTATTGAATCGGGACGCAATTTGCGTATTCCATCGTCATTAGGTGGCCCTGAATGTTACAATTCACTATCAGTTTTTCGTCCGATTCGAAAATCTTTGACTCACAGCAGAACGGCCATTAGTTGCCCGAGGCAGCAATCGACCCATGGAGACAAGTCTGCTGGAGGACGATGTATTGAATCGGGACGCAATTTGAGTGATCCATCGTCATTAGGAGGCCCTGAACGTTACAATTCACTATCAGTTTTTCGTCCCATTCGATAATCTAGACTCACAGCAGAACGGCCATAAGGTGCCCGAGGCAGCAATAGACCCATGGAGTCAAGTCGGCTGGAGGACGATGTATTGTATCGGGACGCAATTTGAGTGATCCATCGTCATTAGGTTGCCCTGAACGTTACAATTCACTATCAGTTTTTCGTCCGATTCGAAAATCTTTGAGTCACAGCAGGCCTGCCTTAAGGTGCCCGAGGCAGCAATAGACCCATGGAGACAAGTCTGCTGGAGGACGATGTATTGAATCGGGACGTAATTTGAGTGATCCATCGTCATTAGGTTGCCCTGAACGTTACAATTCACTATCAGTTTTTCATCCCATTCTATAATCTAGACTCACAGCAGAACGGCCATAAGGTGCCCGAGACAGCAATAGTCCCATGGAGTCAAGTCGGCTAGTGGACGATGTACTGAATCGGGACGCAATTTGTGTGGTCCATCGTCATTAGGTGGCCCTGAATGTTACAAATCACTATCAGTTTTTCGTCCGATTCGAAAATCTTTGACTCACAGCAGAACGGCCATAAGGTGCCCGAGGCAGCAATCGACCCATGGAGACAAGTCTGCTGGAGGACGATGTATTGAATCGGGACGCAATTTGAGTGATCCATCGTCATTAGGTGGCCCTGAAAGTTACAATTCACTACCAGTTTTTCGTCCGATTCGAAAATCTTTGACTCACAGCAGAACGGCCATAAGGTGAGTGAGGCAGCAATAGACCCATGAAGTCAAGTCTGCTGGAGGACGATGTATTGAATCAGGACGCAATTTGAGTGATCCATCGTCATTAGGTGGCCCTGAACGTTACAATTCACTGTCAGTTTTTCGTCCCATTCGATAATCTAGACTCACAGCAGAACGGCCATAAGGTGCCCGAGGCAGCAATAGACCCATGGATACAAGTCGGCTGTGATGATGTATTGAATCGGGACGCAATTTGAGTGATCCATCGTCATTAGGTGGCCCTGAACGTTACAATTCACTATCAGTTTTTCGTCCCATTCGATAATCTAGATTCACAGCAGAACGGCCATAAGGTGCCCGAGGCAGCAATAGACCCATGGAGTCAACTCGGCTGGAGGACGATGTATGGAATCGGGACGCAATTTGCGTGGTCCATCGTCATTAGGTGGCCCTGAATGTTACAATTCACTATCAGTTTTTCGTCCGATTCGAAAATCTTTGACTCACAGCAGAACGGCCATTAGGTGCCCGAGGCAACAATCGACCCATGGAGACAAGTCTGCTGGAGGATGATGTATTGAATCGGGACGCAATTTGAGTGATCCATCGTCATTAGGAGGCCCTGAACGTTACAATTCACTATCAGTTTTTCGTCCCATTCGATAATCTAGACTCACAGCAGAACGGCCATTAGGTGCCGAGGCAGCAATAGACCCATGGTGTCAAGTCGGCTGGAGGACGATGTATTGAATCGGGACGCAATTTGAGTGATCCATCGTCATTAGGAGGCCCTGAACGTTACAATTCACTATCAGTTTTTCGTCCCATTCGATAATCTAGAGTCACAGCAGAACGGCCATAAGGTGCCCGAGGCAGCAATCGACCCATGGAGACAAGTCTGCTGGAGGACGATGTATTGAATCGGGACGCAATTTGAGAGATCCGTCGTCATTAGGTGGCCCTGAAAGCTACAATTCACTATCAGTTTTTCGTCCGATTCGAAAATCTTTGATTCACAGCAGAACGGCCATAAGGTACCTGAGGCAGCAATAGACCCATGAAGTCAAGTCTGCTGGAGGACGATGTATTGAATCAGGACGCAATTTGAGTGATCCATCGTCATTAGGTGGCCCTGAACGTTACAATTCACTATCAGTTTTTCGTCCCATTCGATAATCTAGACTCACAGCAGAACGGCCATAAGGTGCCCGAGGCAGCAATAGACCCATGGAGACAAGTCGGCTGGGGACAATGTATTGAATCGGGACGCAATTTGAGTGATCCATCGTCATTAGGTGCCCTGAACCTTACAATTCACTATCAGTTTTTCTTCCGATTCGAAAATCTTTGACTCACAGCAGAACGGCCATAAGGTGCCCGAGGCAAAAATAGACATATGGAAACAAGTCTGCTGGAGGACGATATATTGAATCGGGACGCAATTTGAGTGATCCATCGTCATTAGGTGGCCCTGAATGTTACAATTCACTATCAGTTATTCGTCCCATTCGATAATCTAGACTCACAGCAGAACGGCCATAAGGTGCCTGAGGCAGCAATAGACCCATGGAGACAAGTCTGCTGGAGGACGATGTATTGAATCGGGACGTAATTTGAGTGATCCATCGTCATTAGGAGGCCCTGAACGTTACAATTCACTATCAGTTTTTCGTCCCATTCGATAATCTAGACTCACAGCAGGACGGCCATAAGGTGCCCGAGGCAGCAATAGACCCATGGAGTCATGTCGGCTGGAGGACGATGTATTGTATCGGGACGCAATTTGAGTGATCCATCGTCATTAGGAGGCCCTGAACGTTACAATTCACTATCAGTTTTTCGTCCCATTCGATAATCTAGACTCACAGCAGAACGGCCATAAGGTGCCCGAGGCAGCAATAGACCCATGGAGTCAAGTCGGCTGGAGGACGATGTATTGAATCGGGACGCAATTTGAGTGATCCATCGTCATTAGGAGGCCCAGAACGTTACAAATCACTATCAGTTTTTCGTCCCATTCGATAATCTAGACTCACAGCAGAACGGCCATAAGGTGCCCGAGGCAGCAATAGACCCATGGAGACAAGTCTGCTGGAGGACGATGTATTGATTCGGGACGCAATTTGAGTGATCCATCGTCATTAGGAGGCCCTGAACGTTACAATTCACTATCAGTTTTTTGTCCCATTCTATAATCTAGACTCACAGCACAACGGCCATAAGGTGCCCGAGGCAGCAATAGACCCATGGAGTCAAGTCGGCTGGAGGACGATGTATTGAATCGGGACGCAATTTGAGTGATCCATCGTCATTAGGTGGCCCTGAACGTTACAATTCACTATCAGTTTCTCGTCCGATTCGAAAATCTTTGACTCACAGCAGAACGGCCATAAGGTGCCCGAGGCAGCAATAGACGCATGGAGACAAGTCTGCTGGAGGACGATGTATTGAATCGGGACGGAATTTGAGTGTTCCATCGTCATTAGGAGGCCCTGAACGTTACAATTCACTATCAGTTTTTCGTCCGATTCGAAAATCTTTGAGTCACAGCAGGCCTGCCATAAGGTGCCCGAGGCAGCAATAGACCCATGGAGACAAGTCTGCTGGAGGACGATGTATTGAATCGGGACGCAATTTGAGTGTTCCATCGTCATTAGGTGGCCCTGAACGTTACAATTCACTATCAGTTTTTCATCCCATTCTATAATCTAGACTCACAGCAGAACGGCCATAAGGTGCCCGAGGCAGGAATAGTCCCATGGAGTCAAGTCGGCTAGTGGACGATGTACTGAATCGGGACGCAATTTGTGTGGTCCATCGTCATTAGGTGGCACTGAATGTTACAAATCACTATCAGTTTTTCGTCCGATTCGAAAATCTTTGACTTACAGCAGAACGGCCATAAGGTGCCCGAGGCAGTAATCTACCCATGGAGACAAGTCTGCTGGAGGACGATGTATTGAATCGGGACGCAATTTGAGTGATCCATCGTCATTAGGTGGCCCTGAAAGTTACAATTCACTATCAGTTTTTCGTCCGATTCGATAATCTAGACTCACAGCAGAACGGCCATTAGGTGCCCGAGGCAGCAATAGACCCATGGAGCAAGTCGGCTGGAGGACGATGTATTGAATCGGGACGCAATTTGAGTGATCCATCGTCATTAAGAGGCCCTGAACGTTACAATTCACTATCAGTTTTTCGTCCCATTCGATAATCTAGACTCACAGCAGAACGGCCATAAGGTGCCCGAGGCAGCAATAGACCCATGGAGTCAAGTCGGCTGGAGGACGATGTATTGAATCGGGACGCAATTTGAGTGATCCATCGTCATTAGGTGGCCCTGAACGTTACAATTCACTATCAGTTTGTCGTCCCATTCGATAATCTAGACTCACAGCAGCACGGCCATAAGGTGCCCGAGGCAGCAATAGACCCATGGAGACAAGTCTGCTGGAGGACGATGTATTGAATCGGGACGCAATTTGAGTGATCCATCGTCATCAGGAGGCCCTGAACATTACAATTCACTATCAGTTTTTTGTCCCATTCGATAATCTAGACTCACAGCAGAACGGCCATAAGGTGCCCGAGGCAGCAATAGACCCATGGAGTCAAGTCGGCTGGAGGACGATGTATTGAATCGGGACGCAATTTGAGTGATCCATCGTCATTAGGTGGCCCTGAACGTTACAATTCACTATCAGTTTTTCGTCACATTCGATAATCTAGATTCACAGCAGAACGGCCATAAGGTGCCCGAGGCAGCAATAGACCCATGGAGTCAACTCGGCTGGAGGACGATGTATTGAATCGCGACGCAATTTGCGTATTCCATCGTCATTAGGTGGCCCTGAATGTTACAATTCACTATCAGTTTTTCGTCCGATTCGAAAATCTTTGACTCACAGCAGAACGGCCATTAGGTGCCCGAGGCAGCAATCGACCCATGGAGACAAGTCTGCTGGAGGACGATGTATTGAATCGGGACGCAATTTGAGTGATCCATCGTCATTAGGAGGCCCTGAACGTTACAATTCACTATCAGTTTTTCGTCCCATTCGATAATCTAGACTCACAGCAGAACGGCCATAAGGTGCCCGAGGCAGCAATAGACCCATGGAGTCAAGTCGGCTGGAGGACGATGTATTGAATCGGGACGCAATTTGAGTGATCCATCGTCATTAGGTGGCCCAGAACGTTACAATTCACTATCAGTTTTTCGTCCCATTCCATAATCTAGACTCACAGCAGAACGGCCATAAGGTGCCCGAGGCAGCAATGGACCCATGGAGACAAGTCTGCTGGAGGACGATGTATTGAATCGGGACGCAATTTGAGTGATCCATCGTTATTAGGAGGCCCTGAACGTTACAATTCACTATCAGTTCTTTGTCCCATTCGATAATCTAGACTCACAGCAGAACGGCCATAAGGTGCCCGAGGCAGCAATAGACCCATGGAGTCAAGTTGGCTGGAGGACGATGTATTGAATCGGGACGCAATTTGAGTGATCCATCGTCATTAGGAGGCCCTGAACGTTACAATTCACTATCAGTTTTTCGTCCGATTCGAAAATCTTTGACTCACAGCAGAACGGCCATAAGGTGCCCGAGGCAGCAATAGACGCATGGAGACAAGTCTGCTGGAGGACGATGTATTGAATCGGGACGGAATTTGAGTGTTCCATCGTCATTAGGAGGCCCTGAACGTTACAATTCACTATCAGTTTTTCGTCCGATTCGAAAATCTTTGAGTCACAGCAGGCCTGCCATAAGGTGCCCGAGGCAGCAATAGACCCATGGAGACAAGTCTGCTGGAGGACGATGTATTGAATCGGGACGCAATTTGAGTGTTCCATCGTCATTAGGTGGCCCTGAACGTTACAATTCACTATCAGTTTTTCATCCCATTCTATAATCTAGACTCACAGCAGAACGGCCATAAGGTGCCAGAGGCAGCAATAGTCCCATGGAGTCAAGTCGGCTAGTGGACGATGTACTGAATCGGGACGCAATTTGTGTGGTCCATCGTCATTAGGTGGCCCTGAATGTTACAAATCACTATCAGTTTTTCGTCCGATTCGAAAATGTTTGACTCACAGCAGAACGGCCATTAGGTGCCCGAGGCAGCAATCGACCCATGGAGACAAGTCTTCTGGAGGACGATGTATTGAATCGGGACGCAATTTGAGTGATCCATCGTCATTAGGAGGCCCTGAACGTTACAATTCACTATCAGTTTTTCGACCCATTCGATAATCTAGACTCACAGCAGAACGGCCATAAGGTGCCCGAGGCAGCAATAGACCCATGGAGCAAGTCGGCTGGAGGACGATGTATTGAATCGGGACGCAATTTGAGTGATCCATCGTCATTAGGAGGCCCTGAACGTTACAATTCACTATCAGTTTTTCGTCCCATTCGATATTCTAGACTCACAGCAGAACGGCCATAAGGTGCCCGAGGCAGCAATAGACCCATGGAGACAAGTCTGCTGGAGGACGATGTATTGAATCGGGACGCAATTTGAGTGATCCATCGTCATTAGGAGGCCCTGAACGTTACAATTCACTATCAGTTTTTTGTCCCATTCGATAATCTAGACTCACAGCAGAACGGCCATAAGGTGCCCGAGGCAGCAATCGACCCATGGAGTCAAGTCGGCTGGAGGACGATGTATTGAATCGGGACGCAATTTGAGTGATCCATCGTCATTAGGTGGCCCTGAACGTTACAATTCACTATCAGTTTTTCGTCCGATTCGATAATCTAGACTCACAGCAGAACGGCCATTAGGTGCCCGAGGCAGCAATAGACCCATGGAGCAAGTCGGCTGGAGGACGATGTATTGAATCGGGACGCAATTTGAGTGATCCATCGTCATTAAGAGGCCCTGAACGTTACAATTCACTATCAGTTTTTCGTCCCATTCGATAATCTAGACTCACAGCAGAACGGCCATAAGGTGCCCGAGGCAGCAATAGACCCATGGAGTCAAGTCGGCTGGAGGACGATGTATTGAATCGGGACGCAATTTGAGTGATCCATCGTCATTAGGTGGCCCTGAACGTTACAATTCACTATCAGTTTGTCGTCCCATTCGATAATCTAGACTCACAGCAGCACGGCCATAAGGTGCCCGAGGCAGCAATAGACCCATGGAGACAAGTCTGCTGGAGGACGATGTATTGAATCGGGACGCAATTTGAGTGATCCATCGTCATCAGGAGGCCCTGAACATTACAATTCACTATCAGTTTTTTGTCCCATTCGATAATCTAGACTCACAGCAGAACGGCCATAAGGTGCCCGAGGCAGCAATAGACCCATGGAGTCAAGTCGGCTGGAGGACGATGTATTGAATCGGGACGCAATTTGAGTGATCCATCGTCATTAGGTGGCCCTGAACGTTACAATTCACTATCAGTTTTTCGTCACATTCGATAATCTAGATTCACAGCAGAACGGCCATAAGGTGCCCGAGGCAGCAATAGACCCATGGAGTCAACTCGGCTGGAGGACGATGTATTGAATCGCGACGCAATTTGCGTATTCCATCGTCATTAGGTGGCCCTGAATGTTACAATTCACTATCAGTTTTTCGTCCGATTCGAAAATCTTTGACTCACAGCAGAACGGCCATTAGGTGCCCGAGGCAGCAATCGACCCATGGAGACAAGTCTGCTGGAGGACGATGTATTGAATCGGGACGCAATTTGAGTGATCCATCGTCATTAGGAGGCCCTGAACATTACAATTCACTATCAGTTTTTCGTCCCATTCGATAATCTAGACTCACAGCAGAACGGCCATAAGGTGCCCGAGGCAGCAATAGACCCATGGAGTCAAGTCGGCTGGAGGACGATGTATTGAATCGGGACGCAATTTGAGTGATCCATCGTCATTAGGTGGCCCAGAACGTTACAATTCACTATCAGTTTTTCGTCCCATTCCATAATCTAGACTCACAGCAGAACGGCCATAAGGTGCCCGAGGCAGCAATGGACCCATGGAGACAAGTCTGCTGGAGGACGATGTATTGAATCGGGACGCAATTTGAGTGATCCATCGTTATTAGGAGGCCCTGAACGTTACAATTCACTATCAGTTCTTTGTCCCATTCGATAATCTAGACTCACAGCAGAACGGCCATAAGGTGCCCGAGGCAGCAATAGACCCATGGAGTCAAGTTGGCTGGAGGACGATGTATTGAATCGGGACGCAATTTGAGTGATCCATCGTCATTAGGTGGCCCTGAACGTTACAATTCACTATCAGTTTTTCGTCCGATTCGAAAATCTTTGACTCACACCAGAACGGCCATAAGGAGCCCGAGGCAGCAATAGACGCATGGAGACAAGTCTGCTGGAGGACGATGTATTGAATCGGGACGGAATTTGAGTGTTCCATCGTCATTAGGAGGCCCTGAACGTTACAATTCACTATCAGTTTTTCGTCCGATTCGAAAATCTTTGAGTCACAGCAGGCCTGCCATAAGGTGCCCGAGGCAGCAATAGACCCATGGAGACAAGTCTGCTGGAGGACGATGTATTGAATCGGGACGCAATTTGAGTGTTCCATCGTCATTAGGTGGCCCTGAACGTTACAATTCACTATCAGTTTTTCATCCCATTCTATAATCTAGACTCACAGCAGAACGGCCATAAGGTGCCAGAGGCAGCAATAGTCCCATGGAGTCAAGTCGGCTAGTGGACGATGTACTGAATCGGGACGCAATTTGTGTGGTCCATCGTCATTAGGTGGCCCTGAATGTTACAAATCACTATCAGTTTTTCGTCCGATTCGAAAAAGTTTGACTCACAGCAGAACGGCCATTAGGTGCCCGAGGCAGCAATCGACCCATGGAGACAAGTCTTCTGGAGGACGATGTATTGAATCGGGACGCAATTTGAGTGATCCATCGTCATTAGGAGGCCCTGAACGTTACAATTCACTATCAGTTTTTCGACCCATTCGATAATCTAGACTCACAGCAGAACGGCCATAAGGTGCCCGAGGCAGCAATAGACCCATGGAGCAAGTCGGCTGGAGGACGATGTATTGAATCGGGACGCAATTTGAGTGATCCATCGTCATTAGGAGGCCCTGAACGTTACAATTCACTATCAGTTTTTCGTCCCATTCGATATTCTAGACTCACAGCAGAACGGCCATAAGGTGCCCGAGGCAGCAATAGACCCATGGAGACAAGTCTGCTGGAGGACGATGTATTGAATCGGGACGCAATTTGAGTGATCCATCGTCATTAGGAGGCCCTGAACGTTACAATTCACTATCAGTTTTTTGTCCCATTCGATAATCTAGACTCACAGCAGAACGGCCATAAGGTGCCCGAGGCAGCAATCGACCCATGGAGTCAAGTCGGCTGGAGGACGATGTATTGAATCGGGACGCAATTTGAGTGATCCATCGTCATTAGGTGGCCCTGAACGTTACAATTCACTATCAGTTTTTCGTCCGATTCGAAAATCTTTGACTCACAGCAGAACGGCCATAAGGTGCCCGAGGCAGCAATAGACCCATGAAGTCAAGTCTGCTGGAGGACGATGTATTGAATCAGGACGCAATTTTAGTGTTCCATCGTCATTAGGAGGCCCTGAACGTTACAATTCACTATCAGTTTTTCGTCCCATTCGATAATCTAGACTCACAGCAGAACGGCCATAAGGTGCCCGAGGCAGCAATAGACCCATGGAGACAAGTCTGCTGGAGGACGATGTATTCAATCGGGACGCAATTTGAGTGATCCATCGTCATTAGGTGGCCCTGAACGTTACAATTCACTATCAGTTTTTCGTCCCATTCGATAATCTAGACTCACAGCAGAACGGCCATAAGGTGCCCGAGGCAGCAATAGACCCATGGAGACAAGTCGGCTGGGGACGATGTATTGAATCGGGACGCAATTTGAGTGATCCATCGTCATTAGGTGGCCCTGAACGTTACAATTCACTATCAGTTTTTCGTCCCATTCGATAATCTAGATTCACAGCAGAACGGCCATAAGGTGCCCGAGGCATCAATAGACCCATGGAGTCAACTCGGCTGGAGGACGATGTATTGAATCGGGACGCAATTTGCGTGGTCCATCGTCATTAGGTGGCCCTGAATGTTACAATTCACTATCAGTTTTTCGTCCGATTCGAAAATCTTTTACTCACAGCAGAACGGATATTAGGTGCCCGAGGCAGCAATCGACCCATGGAGACAAGTCTGCTGGAGGACGATGTATTGAATCGGGACGCAATTTGTGTGGTCCATCGTCATTAGGTGGCCCTGAATGTTACAATTGACTATCAGTTTTTCGTCCGATTCGAAAATCTTTGACTCACAGCAGAACGGCCATAAGGTGCCCGAGGCAGCAATAGACCCATGGAGACAAGTCTGCTGGAGGACGATGTATTGAATCGGGACGCAATTTGTGTGTTCCATCGTCATTAGGGGGCCCTGAACGTTACAATTCACTATCAGTTTTTCGTCCGATTCGAAAATCTTTGAGTCACAGCAGGCCTGCCATAAGGTGCCCGAGGCAGCAATAGACCCATGGAGACAAGTCTGCTGGAGGACGATGTATTGAATCGGGACGCAATTTGAGTGATCCATTGTCATTAGGTGGCCCTGAACGTTACAATTCACTATCAGTTTTTCATCCCATTCTATAATCTAGACTCACAGCAGAACGGCCATAAGGTGCCCGAGACAGCAATAGTCCCATGGAGTCAAGTCGGCTAGTGGACGATGTACTGAATCGGGACGCAATTTGTGTGGTCCATCGTCATTAGGTGGCCCTGAATGTTACAAATCACTATCAGTTTTTCGTCCGATTCGAAAATCTTTGACTCACAGCAGAACGGCCATAAGGTGCCCGAGGCAGCAATCGACCCATGGAGACAAGTCTGCTGGAGGGCGATGTATTGAATCGGGACGCAATTTGAGTGATCCATCGTCATTAGGTGGCCCTGAACGTTACAATTCACTATCAGTTTTTCGTCCGATTCGAAAATCTTTGACTCACAGCAGAACGGCCATAAGGTGCCCGAGGCAGCAATAGACCCATGGAGTCAACTCGGCTGGAGGACGATTTATTGAATCGGGACGCAATTTGCGTATTCCATCGTCATTAGGTGGCCCTGAATGTTACAATTCACTATCAGTTTTTCGTCCGATTCGAAAATCTTTGACTCACAGCAGAACGGCCATTAGGTGCCCGAGGCAGCAATCGACCCATGGAGACAAGTCTGCTGGAGGACGATGTATTGAATCGGGACGCAATTTGCGTGGTCCATCGTCATTAGGTGGCCCTGAATGTTACAATTCACTATCAGTTTTTCGTCCGATTCGAAAATCTTTGACTCACAGCAGAACGGCCATTAGGTGCCCGAGGCAGCAATCGACCCATGGAGACAAGTCTGCTGGAGGACGATGTATTGAATCGGGACGCAATTTGAGTGATCCATCGTCATTAGGAGGCCCTGAACGTTACAATTCACTATCAGTTTTTCGTCCCATTCGATAATCTAGACTCACAGCAGAACGGCCATAAGGTGCGAGAGGCAGCAATAGACCCATGGAGCAAGTGGGCTGGAGGACGATGTATTGAATCGGGACGCAATTTGAGAGATCCATCGTCATTAGGAGGCCCTGAACGTTACAATTCACTATCAGTTTTTCGTCCCATTCGATAATCTAGACTCACAGCAGAACGGCCATAAGGTGCCCGAGGCAGCAATAGACCCATGGAGTCAAGTCGGCTGGAGGACGATGTATTGAATCGGGACGCAATTTGAGTGATCCATCGTCATTAGGTGGCCCTGAACGTTACAATTCACTATCAGTTTTTCGTCCCATTCGATAATCTAGACTCACAGCAGAACGGCCATAAGGTGCCCGAGGTAGCAATAGACCCATGGAGACAAGTCTGCTGGAGGACGATGTATTGAATCGGGACGCAATTTGAGTGATCCATCGTCATTAGGAGGCCCTGAACGTTACAATTCACTATCAGTTTTTTGTCCCATTCGATAATCTAGACTCACAGCAGAACGGCCATAAGGTGCCCGAGGCAGCAATAGACCCATGGAGTCAAGTCGGCTGGAGGACGATGTATTGAATCGGGACGCTATTTGAGTGTTCCATCGTCATTAGGTGGCCCTGAACGTTATAATTCACTATCAGTTTTTCGTCCTATTCGAAAATCTTTGACTCACAGCAGAACGGCCATAAGGTGCCCGAGGCAGCAATAGACCCATGAAGTCAAGTCTGCTGGAGGACGATGTATTGAATCGGGACGCAATTTTAGTGTTCCATCGTCATTAGGAGGCCCTGAACGTTACAATTCACTATCAGTTTTTCGTCCCATTCGATAATCTAGACTCACAGCAGAACGGCCATAAGGTGCCCGAGGCAGCAATAGACCCATGGAGACAAGTCGGCTGGAGGACGATGTATTGAATCGGGACGCAATTTGAGTGATCCATCGTCATTAGGTGGCCCTGAAAGTTACAATTCACTATCAGTTTTTCGTCCGATTAGAAAATCTTTGACTCACAGCAGAACGGCCATAAGGTGCCTGAGGCAGCAATAGACCCATGAAGTCAAGTCTGCTGGAGGACGATGTATTGAATCAGGACGCAATTTGAGTGATCCATCGTCATTAGGTGGCCCTGAACGTTACAATTCACTTTCAGTTTTTCGTCCCATTCGATAATCTAGACTCACAGCAGAACGGCCATAAGGTGCCCGAGGCAGCAATAGACCAATGGAGACAAGTCGGCTGGGGACGATGTATTGAATCGGGACGCAATTTGAGTGATCCATCGTCATTAGGTGGCCCTGAACGTTACAATTCACTATCAGTTTTTCGTCCCATTCGATAATCTAGATTCACAGCAGAACGGCCATAAGGTGCCCGAGGCAGCAATAGACCCATGGAGTCAACTCGGCTGGAGGACGATGTATTGAATCGGGACGCAATTTGCATTGTCCATCGTCATTAGGTGGCCCTGAATGTTACAATTCACTATCAGTTTTTCGTCCGATTCGAAAATCTTTGACTCACAGCAGAACGGATATTAGGTGCCCGAGGCAGCAATCGACCCATGGAGACAAGTCTGCTGGAGGACGATGTATTGAATCGGGACGCAATTTGAGTGATCCATCGCCATTAGGAGGCCCAGAAAGTTAGAATTCACTATCAGTTTTTCGTCCGATTCGAAAATCTTTGACTCACAGCAGAAAGGATATTAGGTGCCCGAGGCAGCAATCGACCCATGGAGACAAGTCTGCTGGAGGACGATGTATTGAATCTGGACGCAATTTGTGTGGTCCATCGTCATTAGGTGGCCCTGAATGTTACAATTCACTATCAGTTTTTCGTCCGATTCGAAAATCTTTGACTCACAGCAGAACGGCCATAAGGTGCCCGAGGCAGCAATAGACCCATGGAGACAAGTCTGCTGGAGGACGATGTATTGAATCGGGACGCAATTTGTGTGTTCCATCGTCATTAGGAGGCCCTGAACGTTACAATTCACTATCAGTTTTTCGTCCGATTCGAAAATCTTTGAGTCACAGCAGGCCTGCCATAAGGTGCCCGAGGCAGCAATAGACCCATGGAGACAAGTCTGCTGGAGGACGATGTATTGAATCGGGAACGCAATTTGAGTGATCCAACGTCATTAGGTGGCCCTGAACGTTACAATTCACTATCAGTTTTTCATCCCATTCTATAATCTAGACTCACAGCAGAACGGCCACAAGGTGCCCGAGACAGCAATAGACCCATGAAGTCAAGTCTGCTGGAGGACGATGTATTGAATCAGGACGCAATTTGAGTGATCCATCGTCATTAGGTGGCCCTGAACGTTACAATTCACTGTCAGTTTTTCGTCCCATTCGATAATCTAGACTCACAGCAGAACGGCCTTAAGGTGCCCGAGGCAGCAATAGACCCATGGAGACAAGTCGGCTGACAACGATGTATTGAATCGGGACGCAATTTGTGTGGTCCATCGTCATTAGGTGGCCCTGAATGTTACAAATCACTATCAGTTTTTCGTCCGATTCGAAAATCTTTGACTCACAGCAGAACGGCCATAAGGTGCCCGAGGCAGCAATCGACCCATGGAGACAAGTCTGCTGGAGGACGATGTATTGAATCGGGACGCAATTTGTGTGGTCCATCGTCATTAGGTGGCCCTGAATGTTACAATTCACTATCAGTTTTTCGTCCGATTCGAAAATCTTTGACTCACAGCAGAACGGCAATAAGGTGCCCGAGGCAGCAATAGACCCATGGAGACAAGTCTGCTGGAGGACGATGTATTGAATCGGGACGCAATTTGTGTGTTCCATCGTCATTAGGAGGCCCTGAACGTTACAATTCACTATCAGTTTTTCGTCCGATTCGAAAATCTTTGAGTCACAGCTGGCCTGCCATAAGGTGCCCGAGGCAGCAATAGACCCATGGAGACAAGTCTGCTGGAGGACGATGTATTGAATCGGGACGCAATTTGAGTGATCCAACGTCATTAGGTGGCCCTGAACGTTACAATTCACTATCAGTTTTTCATCCCATTCTATAATCTAGACTCACAGCAGAACGGCCATAAGGTGCCAGAGGCAGCAATAGTCCCATGGAGTCAAGTCGGCTAGTGGACGATGTACTGAATCGGGACGCAATTTGTGTGGTCCATCGTCATTAGGTGGCCCTGAATGTTACAAATCACTTTCAGTTTTTCGTCCGATTCGAAAATCTTTGACTCACAGCAGAACGGCCATAAGGTGCCCGAGGCAGCAATCGACCAATGGAGACAAGTCTGCTGGAGGACGATGTATTGAATCGGGACGCAATTTGAGTGATCCATCGTCATTAGGTGGCCCTGAAAGTTACAATTCACTTTCAGTTTTTCGTCCGATTCGAAAATCTTTGACTCACAGCAGAACGGCCATAAGGTGCCTGAGGCAGCAATAGACCGATGAAGTCAAGTCTGCTGGAGGACGATGTATTGAATCATGACGCAATTTGAGTGATCCATCGTCATTAGGTGGCCCTGAACGTTACAATTCACTATCAGTTTTTCGTCCCATTCGATAATCTAGACTCACAGCAGAACGGCCATAAGGTGCCCGAGGCAGCAATAGACCCATGGAGACAAGTCGGCTGGGGACGATGTATTGAATCGGGACGCAATTTGAGTGATCCATCGTCATTAGGTGGCCCTGAACGTTACAATTCACTATCAGTTTTTCGTCCCATTCGATAATCTAGATTCACAGCAGAACGGCCATAAGGTGCCCGAGGCATCAATAGACCCATGGAGTCAACTCGGCTGGAGGACGATGTATTGAATCGGGACGCAATTTGCGTGGTCCATCGTCATTAGGTGGCCCTGAATGTTACAATTCACTATCAGTTTTTCGTCCGATTCGAAAATCTTTGACTCACAGCAGAACGGATATTAGGTGCCCGAGGCAGCAATCGACCCATGGAGACAAGTCTGCTGGAGGACGATGTATTGAATCGGGACGCAATTTGTGTGGTCCATCGTCATTAGGTGGCCCTGAATGTTACAATTGACTATCAGTTTTTCGTCCGATTCGAAAATCTTTGACTCACAGCAGAACGGCCATAAGGTGCCCGAGGCAGCAATAGACCCATGGAGACAAGTCTGCTGGAGGACGATGTATTGAATCGGGACGCAATTTGTGTGTTCCATCGTCATTAGGGGGCCCTGAACGTTACAATTCACTATCAGTTTTTCGTCCGATTCGAAAATCTTTGAGTCACAGCAGGCCTGCCATAAGGTGCCCGAGGCAGCAATAGACCCATGGAGACAAGTCTGCTGGAGGACGATGTATTGAATCGGGACGCAATTTGAGTGATCCATTGTCATTAGGTGGCCCTGAACGTTACAATTCACTATCAGTTTTTCATCCCATTCTATAATCTAGACTCACAGCAGAACGGCCATAAGGTGCCCGAGACAGCAATAGTCCCATGGAGTCAAGTCGGCTAGTGGACGATGTACTGAATCGGGACGCAATTTGTGTGGTCCATCGTCATTAGGTGGCCCTGAATGTTACAAATCACTATCAGTTTTTCGTCCGATTCGAAAATCTTTGACTCACAGCAGAACGGCCATAAGGTGCCCGAGGCAGCAATCGACCCATGGAGACAAGTCTGCTGGAGGGCGATGTATTGAATCGGGACGCAATTTGAGTGATCCATCGTCATTAGGTGGCCCTGAACGTTACAATTCACTATCAGTTTTTCGTCCGATTCGAAAATCTTTGACTCACAGCAGAACGGCCATAAGGTGCCCGAGGCAGCAATAGACCCATGGAGTCAACTCGGCTGGAGGACGATTTATTGAATCGGGACGCAATTTGCGTATTCCATCGTCATTAGGTGGCCCTGAATGTTACAATTCACTATCAGTTTTTCGTCCGATTCGAAAATCTTTGACTCACAGCAGAACGGCCATTAGGTGCCCGAGGCAGCAATCGACCCATGGAGACAAGTCTGCTGGAGGACGATGTATTGAATCGGGACGCAATTTGCGTGGTCCATCGTCATTAGGTGGCCCTGAATGTTACAATTCACTATCAGTTTTTCGTCCGATTCGAAAATCTTTGACTCACAGCAGAACGGCCATTAGGTGCCCGAGGCAGCAATCGACCCATGGAGACAAGTCTGCTGGAGGACGATGTATTGAATCGGGACGCAATTTGAGTGATCCATCGTCATTAGGAGGCCCTGAACGTTACAATTCACTATCAGTTTTTCGTCCCATTCGATAATCTAGACTCACAGCAGAACGGCCATAAGGTGCGAGAGGCAGCAATAGACCCATGGAGCAAGTGGGCTGGAGGACGATGTATTGAATCGGGACGCAATTTGAGAGATCCATCGTCATTAGGAGGCCCTGAACGTTACAATTCACTATCAGTTTTTCGTCCCATTCGATAATCTAGACTCACAGCAGAACGGCCATAAGGTGCCCGAGGCAGCAATAGACCCATGGAGTCAAGTCGGCTGGAGGACGATGTATTGAATCGGGACGCAATTTGAGTGATCCATCGTCATTAGGTGGCCCTGAACGTTACAATTCACTATCAGTTTTTCGTCCCATTCGATAATCTAGACTCACAGCAGAACGGCCATAAGGTGCCCGAGGTAGCAATAGACCCATGGAGACAAGTCTGCTGGAGGACGATGTATTGAATCGGGACGCAATTTGAGTGATCCATCGTCATTAGGAGGCCCTGAACGTTACAATTCACTATCAGTTTTTTGTCCCATTCGATAATCTAGACTCACAGCAGAACGGCCATAAGGTGCCCGAGGCAGCAATAGACCCATGGAGTCAAGTCGGCTGGAGGACGATGTATTGAATCGGGACGCTATTTGAGTGTTCCATCGTCATTAGGTGGCCCTGAACGTTATAATTCACTATCAGTTTTTCGTCCTATTCGAAAATCTTTGACTCACAGCAGAACGGCCATAAGGTGCCCGAGGCAGCAATAGACCCATGAAGTCAAGTCTGCTGGAGGACGATGTATTGAATCGGGACGCAATTTTAGTGTTCCATCGTCATTAGGAGGCCCTGAACGTTACAATTCACTATCAGTTTTTCGTCCCATTCGATAATCTAGACTCACAGCAGAACGGCCATAAGGTGCCCGAGGCAGCAATAGACCCATTGAGACAAGTCGGCTGGAGGACGATGTATTGAATCGGGACGCAATTTGAGTGATCCATCGTCATTAGGTGGCCCTGAAAGTTACAATTCACTATCAGTTTTTCGTCCGATTAGAAAATCTTTGACTCACAGCAGAACGGCCATAAGGTGCCTGAGGCAGCAATAGACCCATGAAGTCAAGTCTGCTGGAGGACGATGTATTGAATCAGGACGCAATTTGAGTGATCCATCGTCATTAGGTGGCCCTGAACGTTACAATTCACTTTCAGTTTTTCGTCCCATTCGATAATCTAGACTCACAGCAGAACGGCCATAAGGTGCCCGAGGCAGCAATAGACCAATGGAGACAAGTCGGCTGGGGACGATGTATTGAATCGGGACGCAATTTGAGTGATCCATCGTCATTAGGTGGCCCTGAACGTTACAATTCACTATCAGTTTTTCGTCCCATTCGATAATCTAGATTCACAGCAGAACGGCCATAAGGTGCCCGAGGCAGCAATAGACCCATGGAGTCAACTCGGCTGGAGGACGATGTATTGAATCGGGACGCAATTTGCATGGTCCATCGTCATTAGGTGGCCCTGAATGTTACAATTCACTATCAGTTTTTCGTCCGATTCGAAAATCTTTGACTCACAGCAGAACGGATATTAGGTGCCCGAGGCAGCAATCGACCCATGGAGACAAGTCTGCTGGAGGACGATGTATTGAATCGGGACGCAATTTGAGTGATCCATCGCCATTAGGAGGCCCAGAAAGTTAGAATTCACTATCAGTTTTTCGTCCGATTCGAAAATCTTTCTCACAGCAGAACGGCCATGAGGTGCCCGAGGCAACAATAGACCCATGGAAACAAGTCTGCTGGAGGACGTTATATTGAATCGGGACGTAATTTGAGTGATCCATCGTCATTAGGTGGCCCTGAACGTTACAATTCACTATCAGTTTTTCGTCCCATTCGATAATCTAGACTCACAGCAGAACGGCCATAAGGTGCCCGAGGCAGCAATAGACCCATGGAGACAAGCCGGCTGGGGACGATGTATTGAATCGGGACGCAATTTGAGTGATCCATCGTCATTAGGTGGCCCTGAACGTTACAATTCACTATCAGTTTTTCGTCCCATTCGATAATGTAGATTCCAAGCAGAACGGCCATAAGGTGCCCGAGGCAGCAATAGACCCATGGAGTCAACTCGGCTGGAGGACGATGTATTGAATCGGGACGCAATTTGCGTGGTCCATCGTCATTAGGTGGCCCTGAATGTTACAATTCACTATCAGTTTTTCGTCCGATTCGAAAATCTTTGACTCACAGCAGAAAGGATATTAGGTGCCCGAGGCAGCAATCGACCCATGGAGACAAGTCTGCTGGAGGACGATGTATTGAATCGGGACGCAATTTGTGTGGTCCATCGTCATTAGGTGGCCCTGAATGTTACAATTCACTATCAGTTTTTCGTCCGATTCGAAAATCTTTGACTCACAGCAGAACGGCCATAAGGTGCCCGAGGCAGCAATAGACCCATGGAGACAAGTCTGCTGGAGGACGATGTATTGAATCGGGACGCAATTTGTGTGTTCCATCGTCATTAGGAGGCCCTGAACGTTACAATTCACTATCAGTTTTTCGTCCGATTCGAAAATCTTTGAGTCACAGCAGGCCTGCCATAAGGTGCCCGAGGCAGCAATAGACCCATGGAGACAAGTCTGCTGGAGGACGATGTATTGAATCGGGAACGCAATTTGAGTGATCCAACGTCATTAGGTGGCCCTGAACGTTACAATTCACTATCAGTTTTTCATCCCATTCTATAATCTAGACTCACAGCAGAACGGCCACAAGGTGCCCGAGACAGCAATAGACCCATGAAGTCAAGTCTGCTGGAGGACGATGTATTGAATCAGGACGCAATTTGAGTGATCCATCGTCATTAGGTGGCCCTGAACGTTACAATTCACTGTCAGTTTTTCGTCCCATTCGATAATCTAGACTCACAGCAGAACGGCCATAAGGTGCCCGAGGCAGCAATAGACCCATGGAGTCAAGTCGGCTGGAGGACGATGTATTGAATCGGGACGCTATTTGAGTGTTCCATCGTCATTAGGTGGCCCTGAACGTTATAATTCACTATCAGTTTTTCGTCCGATTCGAAAATCTTTGAGTCACAGCAGGCCTGCCATAAGGTGCCCGAGGCAGCAATAGACCCATGGAGACAAGTCTGCTGGAGGACGATGTATTGAATCGGGACGCAATTTGAGTGATCCATTGTCATTAGGTGGCCCTGAACGTTACAATTCACTATCAGTTTTTCATCCCATTCTATAATCTAGACTCACAGCAGAACGGCCATAAGGTGCCCGAGACAGCAATAGTCCCATGGAGTCAAGTCGGCTAGTGGACGATGTACTGAATCGGGACGCAATTTGTGTGGTCCATCGTCATTAGGTGGCCCTGAATGTTACAAATCACTATCAGTTTTTCGTCCGATTCGAAAATCTTTGACTCACAGCAGAACGGCCATAAGGTGCCCGAGGCAGCAATCGACCCATGGAGACAAGTCTGCTGGAGGGCGATGTATTGAATCGGGACGCAATTTGAGTGATCCATCGTCATTAGGTGGCCCTGAACGTTACAATTCACTATCAGTTTTTCGTCCGATTCGAAAATCTTTGACTCACAGCAGAACGGCCATAAGGTGCCCGAGGCAGCAATAGACCCATGGAGTCAACTCGGCTGGAGGACGATTTATTGAATCGGGACGCAATTTGCGTATTCCATCGTCATTAGGTGGCCCTGAATGTTACAATTCACTATCAGTTTTTCGTCCGATTCGAAAATCTTTGACTCACAGCAGAACGGCCATTAGGTGCCCGAGGCAGCAATCGACCCATGGAGACAAGTCTGCTGGAGGACGATGTATTGAATCGGGACGCAATTTGCGTGGTCCATCGTCATTAGGTGGCCCTGAATGTTACAATTCACTATCAGTTTTTCGTCCGATTCGAAAATCTTTGACTCACAGCAGAACGGCCATTAGGTGCCCGAGGCAGCAATCGACCCATGGAGACAAGTCTGCTGGAGGACGATGTATTGAATCGGGACGCAATTTGAGTGATCCATCGTCATTAGGAGGCCCTGAACGTTACAATTCACTATCAGTTTTTCGTCCCATTCGATAATCTAGACTCACAGCAGAACGGCCATAAGGTGCGAGAGGCAGCAATAGACCCATGGAGCAAGTGGGCTGGAGGACGATGTATTGAATCGGGACGCAATTTGAGAGATCCATCGTCATTAGGAGGCCCTGAACGTTACAATTCACTATCAGTTTTTCGTCCCATTCGATAATCTAGACTCACAGCAGAACGGCCATAAGGTGCCCGAGGCAGCAATAGACCCATGGAGTCAAGTCGGCTGGAGGACGATGTATTGAATCGGGACGCAATTTGAGTGATCCATCGTCATTAGGTGGCCCTGAACGTTACAATTCACTATCAGTTTTTCGTCCCATTCGATAATCTAGACTCACAGCAGAACGGCCATAAGGTGCCCGAGGTAGCAATAGACCCATGGAGACAAGTCTGCTGGAGGACGATGTATTGAATCGGGACGCAATTTGAGTGATCCATCGTCATTAGGAGGCCCTGAACGTTACAATTCACTATCAGTTTTTTGTCCCATTCGATAATCTAGACTCACAGCAGAACGGCCATAAGGTGCCCGAGGCAGCAATAGACCCATGGAGTCAAGTCGGCTGGAGGACGATGTATTGAATCGGGACGCTATTTGAGTGTTCCATCGTCATTAGGTGGCCCTGAACGTTATAATTCACTATCAGTTTTTCGTCCTATTCGAAAATCTTTGACTCACAGCAGAACGGCCATAAGGTGCCCGAGGCAGCAATAGACCCATGAAGTCAAGTCTGCTGGAGGACGATGTATTGAATCGGGACGCAATTTTAGTGTTCCATCGTCATTAGGAGGCCCTGAACGTTACAATTCACTATCAGTTTTTCGTCCCATTCGATAATCTAGACTCACAGCAGAACGGCCATAAGGTGCCCGAGGCAGCAATAGACCCATTGAGACAAGTCGGCTGGAGGACGATGTATTGAATCGGGACGCAATTTGAGTGATCCATCGTCATTAGGTGGCCCTGAAAGTTACAATTCACTATCAGTTTTTCGTCCGATTAGAAAATCTTTGACTCACAGCAGAACGGCCATAAGGTGCCTGAGGCAGCAATAGACCCATGAAGTCAAGTCTGCTGGAGGACGATGTATTGAATCAGGACGCAATTTGAGTGATCCATCGTCATTAGGTGGCCCTGAACGTTACAATTCACTTTCAGTTTTTCGTCCCATTCGATAATCTAGACTCACAGCAGAACGGCCATAAGGTGCCCGAGGCAGCAATAGACCAATGGAGACAAGTCGGCTGGGGACGATGTATTGAATCGGGACGCAATTTGAGTGATCCATCGTCATTAGGTGGCCCTGAACGTTACAATTCACTATCAGTTTTTCGTCCCATTCGATAATCTAGATTCACAGCAGAACGGCCATAAGGTGCCCGAGGCAGCAATAGACCCATGGAGTCAACTCGGCTGGAGGACGATGTATTGAATCGGGACGCAATTTGCATGGTCCATCGTCATTAGGTGGCCCTGAATGTTACAATTCACTATCAGTTTTTCGTCCGATTCGAAAATCTTTGACTCACAGCAGAACGGATATTAGGTGCCCGAGGCAGCAATCGACCCATGGAGACAAGTCTGCTGGAGGACGATGTATTGAATCGGGACGCAATTTGAGTGATCCATCGCCATTAGGAGGCCCAGAAAGTTAGAATTCACTATCAGTTTTTCGTCCGATTCGAAAATCTTTCTCACAGCAGAACGGCCATGAGGTGCCCGAGGCAACAATAGACCCATGGAAACAAGTCTGCTGGAGGACGTTATATTGAATCGGGACGTAATTTGAGTGATCCATCGTCATTAGGTGGCCCTGAACGTTACAATTCACTATCAGTTTTTCGTCCCATTCGATAATCTAGACTCACAGCAGAACGGCCATAAGGTGCCCGAGGCAGCAATAGACCCATGGAGACAAGCCGGCTGGGGACGATGTATTGAATCGGGACGCAATTTGAGTGATCCATCGTCATTAGGTGGCCCTGAACGTTACAATTCACTATCAGTTTTTCGTCCCATTCGATAATGTAGATTCCAAGCAGAACGGCCATAAGGTGCCCGAGGCAGCAATAGACCCATGGAGTCAACTCGGCTGGAGGACGATGTATTGAATCGGGACGCAATTTGCGTGGTCCATCGTCATTAGGTGGCCCTGAATGTTACAATTCACTATCAGTTTTTCGTCCGATTCGAAAATCTTTGACTCACAGCAGAAAGGATATTAGGTGCCCGAGGCAGCAATCGACCCATGGAGACAAGTCTGCTGGAGGACGATGTATTGAATCGGGACGCAATTTGTGTGGTCCATCGTCATTAGGTGGCCCTGAATGTTACAATTCACTATCAGTTTTTCGTCCGATTCGAAAATCTTTGACTCACAGCAGAACGGCCATAAGGTGCCCGAGGCAGCAATAGACCCATGGAGACAAGTCTGCTGGAGGACGATGTATTGAATCGGGACGCAATTTGTGTGTTCCATCGTCATTAGGAGGCCCTGAACGTTACAATTCACTATCAGTTTTTCGTCCGATTCGAAAATCTTTGAGTCACAGCAGGCCTGCCATAAGGTGCCCGAGGCAGCAATAGACCCATGGAGACAAGTCTGCTGGAGGACGATGTATTGAATCGGGAACGCAATTTGAGTGATCCAACGTCATTAGGTGGCCCTGAACGTTACAATTCACTATCAGTTTTTCATCCCATTCTATAATCTAGACTCACAGCAGAACGGCCACAAGGTGCCCGAGACAGCAATAGACCCATGAAGTCAAGTCTGCTGGAGGACGATGTATTGAATCAGGACGCAATTTGAGTGATCCATCGTCATTAGGTGGCCCTGAACGTTACAATTCACTGTCAGTTTTTCGTCCCATTCGATAATCTAGACTCACAGCAGAACGGCCTTAAGGTGCCCGAGGCAGCAATAGACCCATGGAGACAAGTCGGCTGACAACGATGTATTGAATCGGGACGCAATTTGTGTGGTCCATCGTCATTAGGTGGCCCTGAATGTTACAAATCACTATCAGTTTTTCGTCCGATTCGAAAATCTTTGACTCACAGCAGAACGGCCATAAGGTGCCCGAGGCAGCAATCGACCCATGGAGACAAGTCTGCTGGAGGACGATGTATTGAATCGGGACGCAATTTGTGTGGTCCATCGTCATTAGGTGGCCCTGAATGTTACAATTCACTATCAGTTTTTCGTCCGATTCGAAAATCTTTGACTCACAGCAGAACGGCAATAAGGTGCCCGAGGCAGCAATAGACCCATGGAGACAAGTCTGCTGGAGGACGATGTATTGAATCGGGACGCAATTTGTGTGTTCCATCGTCATTAGGAGGCCCTGAACGTTACAATTCACTATCAGTTTTTCGTCCGATTCGAAAATCTTTGAGTCACAGCAGGCCTGCCATAAGGTGCCCGAGGCAGCAATAGACCCATGGAGACAAGTCTGCTGGAGGACGATGTATTGAATCGGGACGCAATTTGAGTGATCCAACGTCATTAGGTGGCCCTGAACGTTACAATTCACTATCAGTTTTTCATCCCATTCTATAATCTAGACTCACAGCAGAACGGCCATAAGGTGCCCGAGACAGCAATAGTCCCATGGAGTCAAGTCGGCTAGTGGACGATGTACTGAATCGGGACGCAATTTGTGTGGTCCATCGTCATTAGGTGGCCCTGAATGTTACAAATCACTATCAGTTTTTCGTCCGATTCGAAAATCTTTGACTCACAGCAGAACGGCCATAAGGTGCCCGAGGCAGCAATCGACCCATGGAGACAAGTCTGCTGGAGGACGATGTATTGAATCGGGACGCAATTTGAGTGATCCATCGTCATTAGGTGGCCCTGAAAGTTACAATTCACTATCAGTTTTTCGTCCGATTCGAAAATCTTTGACTCACAGCAGAACGGCCATAAGGTGCCTGAGGCAGCAATAGATCCATGAAGTCAAGTCTGCTGGAGGACGATGTATTGAATCAGGACGCAATTTGAGTGATCCATCGTCATTAGGTGGCCCTGAACGTTACAATTCACTGTCAGTTTTTCGTCCCATTCGATAATCTAGACTCACAGCAGAACGGCCATAAGGTGCCCGAGGCAGCAATAGACCCATGGAGACAAGTCGGCTGGAGGACGATGTATTGAATCGGGACGCAATTTGAGTGATCCATCGTCATTAGGTGGCCCTGAACGTTACAATTCACTACCATTTTTTCCTCCCATTCGATAATCTAGATTCACAGCAGAACGGCCATAAGGTGCCCGAGGCAGCAATAGACCCATGGAGTCAACTCGGCTGGAGGACGATGTATGGAATCGGGACGCAATTTGCGTGGTCCATCGTCATTAGGTGGCCCTGAATGTTACAATTCACTATCAGTTTTTCGTCTGATTCGAAAATCTTTGACTCACAGCAGAACGGCCATTAGGTGCCCGAGGCAACAATCGACCCATGGAGACAAGTCTGCTGGAGGACGATGTATTGAATCGGGACGCAATTTGAGTGATCCATCGTCATTAGGAGGCCCTGAACGTTACAATTCACTATCAGTTTTTCGTCCCATTCGATAATCTAGACTCACAGCAGAACGGCCATAAGGTGCCCGAGGCAGCAATAGACCCATGGAGTCAAGTCGGCTGGAGGACTATGTATTGAATCGGGACGCAATTTGAGTGATCCATCGTCATTAGGAGGCCCTGAACGTTACAATTCACTATCAGTTTTTCGTCCCATTCGATAATCTAGACTCACAGCAGAACGGCCATAAGGTGCCCAAGGCAGCAATAGACCCATGGAGTCAAGTCGGCTGGAGGACGATGTATTGAATCGGGACGCAGTTTGTGTGGTCCATCGTCATTAGGTGGCCCTGAATGTTACAAATCACTATCAGTTTTTCGTCCGATTCGAAATTCTTTGACTCACAGCAGAACGGCCATAAGGTGCCCGAGGCAGCAATCGACCCATGGAGACAAGTCTGCTGGAGGACGATGTATTGAATCGGGACGCAATTTGAGTGATCCGTCGTCATTAGGTGGCCCTGAAAGTTACAATTCACTATCAGTTTTTCGTCCGATTCGAAAATCTTTGACTCACAGCAGAACGGCCATAAGGTGCCTGAGGCAGCAATAGACCCATGAAGTCAAGTCTGCTGGAGGACGATGTATTGAATCAGGACGCAATTTGAGTGATCCATCGTCAATAGGTGGCCCTGAACGTTACAATTCACTATCAGTTTTTCGTCCCATTCGATAATCTAGACTCACAGCAGAACGGCCATAAGGTGCCCGAGGCAGCAATAGACCCATGGAGACAAGTCGGCTGGGGACGATGTATTGAATCGGGACGCAATTTGAGTGATCCATCGTCATTAGGTGGCCCTGAAAGTTACAATTCACTATCAGTTTTTCTTCCGATTCGAAAATCTTTGACTCACAGCAGAACGGCCATAAGGTGCCGAGGCAACAATAGACATATGGAAACAAGTCTGCTGGAGGACGATATATTGAATCGGGACGCAATTTGAGTGATCCATCGTCATTAGGTGGCCCTGAACGTTACAATTCACTATCAGTTATTCGTCCCATTCGATAATCTAGACTCACAGCAGAACGGCCATAAGGTGCCTGAGGCAGCAATAGACCCATGGAGTCAGGTCGGCTGGAGGACGATGTACTAAATCGGGACGCAATTTGTGTGGTCCATCGTCATTAGGTGGCCCTGAATGTTACAATTCACTATCAGTTTTTCGTCGGATTCGAAAATCTTTGACTCACAGCAGAACGGCCATAAGGTGCCCGAGGCAGCAATAGACCCATGGAGACAAGTCTGCTGGAGGACGTTGTATTGAATCGGGACGCAATTTGAGTGATCCATCGTCATTAGGAGGCCCTGAACGTTACAATTCACTATCAGTTTTTCGTCCCATTCGATAATCTAGACTCACAGCAGAACGGCCATAAGGTGCCCGAGGCAGCAATAGACCCATGGAGTCAAGTCGGCTGGAGGACGATGTATTGAATCGGGACGCAATTTGAGTGATCCATCGTCATTAGGAGGCCCTGAACGTTACAATTCACTATCAGTTTTTCGTCCCATTCGATAATCTAGACTCACAGCAGAACGGCCATAAGGTGCCCGAGGCAGCAATAGACCCATGGAGTCAAGTCGGCTGGAGGACGATGTATTGAATCGGGACGCAATTTGAGTGATCCATCGTCATTAGGTGGCCCTGAACGTTACAATTCACTATCAGTTTTTCGTCCCATTCGATAATCTAGACTCACAGCAGAACGGCCATCAGGTGCCCGAGGAAGCAATAGACCCATGGAGACAAGTCTGCTGGAGGACGATGTATTGAATCGGGACGCAATTTGAGTGATCCATCGTCATTAGGAGGCCCTGAACGTTACAATTCACTATCAGTTTTCGTCCCATTCGATAATCTAGACTCACAGCAGAACGGCCATAAGGTGCCCGAGGCAGCAATAGACCCATGGAGTCAAGTCGGCTGGAGGACGATGTATTGAATCGGGACGCAATTTGAGTGATCCATCGTCATTAGGAGGCCCTGAACGTTACAATTCACTATCAGTTTTTCGTCCCATTCGATAATCTAGACTCACAGCAGAACGGCCATAAGGTGCCCGAGGCAGCAATAGACCCATGGAGTCAAGTCGGCTGGAGGACGATGTATTGAATCGGGACGCAATTTGAGTGATCCATCGTCATTAGGTGGCCCTGAACGTTACAATTCACTATAAGTTTTTCGTCCCATTCGATAATCTAGACTCACAGCAGAACGGCCATAAGGTGCCCGAGGCAGCAATAGACCCATGGAGACAAGTCTGCTGGAGGACGATGTATTGAATCGGGACGCAATTTGAGTGATCCATCGTCATTAGGAGGCCCTGAACGTTACAATTCACTATCAGTTTTTTGTCCCATTCGATAATCTAGACTCACAGCAGAACGGCCATAAGGTGCCCGAGGCAGCAATAGACCCATGGAGTCAAGTCAGCTGGAGGACGATGTATTGAATCGGGATGCAATTTGAGTGATCCATCGTCATTAGGTGGCCCTGAACGTTACAATTCACTATCAGTTTTTCGTCCGATTCGAAAATCTTTGACTCACAGCAGAACGGCCATAAGGTGCCCAAGGCAGCAATAGACCCATGAAGTCAAGTCTGCTGGAGGACGATGTATTGAATCGGGACGCAATTTTAGTGTTCCATCGTCATTAGGAGGCCCTGAACGTTACAATTCACTATCAGTTTTTCGTCCCATTCGATAATCTAGACTCACAGCAGAACGGCCATAAGGTGCCCGAGGCAGCAATAGACCCATGGAGACAAGTCGGCTGGAGGACGATGTATTGAATCGGGACGCAATTTGAGTGATCCATCGTCATTAGGTGGCCCTGAACGTTACAATTCACTACCATTTTTTCCTCCCATTCGATAATCTAGATTCACAGCAGAACGGCCATAAGGTGCCCGAGGCAGCAATAGACCCATGGAGTCAACTCGGCTGGAGGACGATGTATTGAATCGGGACGCAATGTGCGTGGTCCATCGTCATTAGGTGGCCCTGAATGTTACAATTCACTATCAGTTTTTCGTCCGATTCGAAAGTCTTTGACTCACAGCAGAACGGCCATTAGGTGCCCGAGGCAGCAATAGACCAATGGAAACAAGTCCGCTGGAGGACGATGTATTGAATCGGGACGCAATTTCAGTGTGCCATCGTCATTAGGAGGCCCTGAACGTTCCAATTTACTATCAGTTTTTCGTCCGATTCGAAAATCTTTGACTAACAGCAGAACGGCCATAAGGTGCCCGAGGCAACAATAGACCCATGGAAACAAGTCTGCTGGAGGACGATATATTGAATCGGGACGCAATTTGAGTGATCCATCGTCATTAGGAGGCCCTGAACGTGACAATTCACTATCAGTTTTTCGTCCGATTCGAAAATCTTTGACTCACAGCAGATCGGCCATAAGGTGCCCGAGGCAGCAATCGACCCATGGAGACAAGTCTGCTGGAGGACGTTGTATTGAATCGGGACGCAATTTGAGTGATCCATCGTCATTAGGAGGCCCTGAACGTTACAATTCACTATCAGTTTTTCGTCCCATTCGATAATCTAGACTCACAGCAGAACGGCCATAAGGTGCCCGAGGCAGCAATAGACCCATGGAGTCAAGTCGGCTGGAGGACGATGTATTGAATCGGGACGCAATTTGAGTGATCCATCGTCATTAGAAGGCCCTGAACGTTACAATTCACTATGAGTTTTTCGTCCCATTCGATAATCTAGACTCACAGCAGAACGGCCATAAGGTGCCCGAGGCAGCAATAGACCCATGGAGTCAAGTCGGCTGGAGGACGATGTATTGAATCGGGACGCAATTTGAGTGATCCATCGTCATTAGGTGGCCCTGAACGTTACAATTCACTATCAGTTTTTCGTCCCATTCGATAATCTAGACTCACAGCAGAACGGCCATCAGGTGCCCTAGGCAGCAATAGACCCATGGAGACAAGTCTGCTGGAGGACGATGTATTGAATCGGGACGCAATTTGAGTGATCCATCGTCATTAGGAGGCCCTGAACGTTACAATTCACTATCAGTTTTTCGTCCCATTCGATAATCTAGACTCACAGCAGAACGGCCATAAGGTGCCCGAGGCAGCAATAGACCCATGGAGTCAAGTCGGCTGGAGGACGATGTATTGAATCGGGACGCAATTTGAGTGATCCATCGTCATTAGGTGGCCCTGAACGTTACAATTCACTATCAGTTTTTCGTCCCATTCGATAATCTAGATTCACAGCAGAACGGCCATAAGGTGCCCGAGGCAGCAATAGACCCATGGAGTCAAGTCGGCTGGAGGACGATGTATTGAATCGGGACGCAATTTGAGTGATCCATCGTCATTAGGTGGCCCTGAACGTTACAATTCACTATCAGATTTTCGTCCGATTCGAAAATATTTGACTCACAGCCGAACGGCCATAAGGTGCCCGAGGCAGCAATAGACCCATGAAGTCAAGTCTGCTGGAGGACGATGTATTGAATCGGGACCCAATTTTAGTGTTCCATCGACATTAGGAGGCCCTGAACGTTACAATTCACTATCAGTTTTTCGTCCCATTCGATAATCTAGACTCACAGCAGAACGGCCATAAGGTGCCCGAGGCAGCAATAGACCCATGGAGGCAAGTCGGCTGGAGGACGATGTATTGAATCGGGACGCAATTTGAGTGATCCATCGTCATTAGGAGGCCCTGAACGTTACAATTCACTATCACTTTTTCGTCCCATTCGATAATCTAGACTCACAGCAGAACGGCCATAAGGTGCCCGAGGCAGCAATAGACCCATGGAGTCAAGTCGGCTGGAGGACGATGTATTGAATCGGGACGCAATTTGAGTGGTCCATCGTCATTAGGTGGCCCTGAATGTTACAATTCACTATCAGTTTTTCGTCCGATTCGAAAGTCTTTGACTCACAGCAGAACGGCCATTAGGTGCCCGAGGCAGCAATAGACCAATGGAAACAAGTCCGCTGGAGGACGATGTATTGAATCGGGACGCAATTTGAGTGTTCCATCGTCATTAGGAGGCCCTGAACGTTCCAATTTACTATCAGTTTTTCGTCCGATTCGAAAATCTTTGACTAACAGCAGAACGGCCATAAGGTGCCCGAGGCAACAATAGACCCATGGAAACAAGTCTGCTGGAGGACGATATATTGAATCGGGACGCAATTTGAGTGATCCATCCTCATTAGGAGGCCCTGAACGTGACAATTCACTATCAGTTTTTCGTTCCATTCGATAATCTAGACTCACAGCAGAACGGCCATAAGGTGCCCGAGGCAGCAATAGACCCATGGAGACAAGTCTGCTGGAGGACGATGTATTGAATCGGGACGCAATTTGAGTGATCCATCCTCATTAGGTGGCCCTGAACGTTACAATTCACTATCAGTTTTTCATCCCATTCTATAATCTAGACTCACAGCAGAACGGCCATAAGGTGCCCGAGGCAGCAATATTCCCATGGAGTCAAGTCGGCTAGTGGACGATGTACTGAATCGGGACGCAATTTGTGTGGTCCATCGTCATTAGGTGGCCCTGAATGTTACAAATCACTATCAGTTTTTCGTCCGATTCGAAAATCTTTGACTCACAGCAGAACGGCCATAAGGTGCCCGAGGCAGCAATCGACCCATGGAGACAAGTCTGCTGGAGGACGATGTATTGAATCGGGACGCAATTTGAGTGATCCATCGTCATTAGGTGGCCCTGAAAGTTACAATTCACTATCAGTTTTTCGTCCGATTCGAAAATCTTTGACTCACAGCAGAACGGCCATAAGGTGCCCGAGGCAGCAATAGACCCATGAAGTCAAGTCTGCTGGAGGACGATGTATTGAATCAGGACGTAATTTGAGTGATCCATCGTCATTAGGTGGCCCTGAACGTTACAATTCACTATCAGTTTGTCGTCCCATTCGATAATCTAGACTCACAGCAGAACGGCCATAAGGTGCCCGAGGCAGCAATAGACCCATGGAGACAAGTCGGCTGGGGACGATGTATTGAATAGGGACGCAATTTGAGTGATCCATCGTCATTAGGTGGCCCTGAACGTTACAATTCACTATCAGTTTTTCGTCCCATTCGATAATCTAGACTCACAGCAGAACGGCCATAAGGTGCCCGAGGCAGCAATACACCCATGGAGACAAGTCTGCTGGAGGACGATGTATTGAATCGGGACGCAATTTGAGTGATCCATCGTCATTAGGAGGCCCTGAACGTTACAATTCACTATCAGTTTTTTGTCCCATTCGATAATCTAGACTCACAGCAGAACGGCCATAAGGTGCCCGAGGCAGCAATAGACCCATGCAGTCAAGTCGGCTGGAGGACGATGTATTGAATCGGGACGCAATTTGAGTGATCCATCGTCATTAGGAGGCCCTGAACGTTACAATTCACTATCAGTTTTTCGTCCGATTCGAAAATCTTTGACTCACAGCAGAACGGCCATAAGGTGCCCGAGGCAGCAATAGACGCATGGAGACAAGTCTGCTGGAGGACGATGTATTGAATCGGGACGGAATTTGAGTGTTCCATCGTCATTAGGAGGCCCTGAACGTTACAATTCACTATCCGTTTTTCGTCCGATTCGAAAATCTTTGAGTCTCAGCAGGCCTGCCATAAGGTGCCCGAGGCAGCAATAGACCCATGGAGACAAGTCTGCTGGAGGACGATGTATTTAATCGGGACGCAATTTGAGTGATCCATCGTCATTAGGTGGCCCTGAACGTTACAATTCACTATCAGTTTTTCATCCCATTCTATAATCTAGACTCACAGCAGAACGGCCATAAGGTGCGCGAGGCAGCAATAGTCCCATGGAGTCAAGTCGGCTAATGGACGATGTACTGAATCGGGACGCAATTTGTGTGGTCCATCGTCATTAGGTGGCCCTGAATGTTACAAATCACTATCAGTTTTTCGTCCGATTCGAAAATCTTTGACTCACAGCAGAACGGCCATAAGGTGCCCGAGGCAACAATAGACCCATGGAGACAAGTCTGCTGGAGGACGATGTATTGAATCGGGACGCAATTTGAGTGATCCATCGTCATTAGGTGGCCCTGAAAGTTACAATTCACTATCAGTTTTTCGTCCGATTCGAAAATCTTTGACTCACAGCAGAACGGCCATAAGGTGCCAGAGGCAGCAATAGACCCATGAAGTCAAGTCTGCTGGAGGACGATGTATTGAATCGGGACGCAATTTGAGTGATCCATCGTCATTAGGAGGCCCTGAACGTTACAATTCACTATCAGTTTTTCGTCCCATTCGATAATCTAGACTCACAGCAGAACGGCCATAAGGTGCCCGAGGCAGCAATAGACCCATGGAGTCAAGTCGGCTGGAGGACGATGTATTGAATCGGGACGCAATTTGAGTGATCCATCGTCATTAGGTGGCCCTGAACGTTACAATTCACTATCAGTTTTTCGTCCCATTCGATAATCTAGACTCACAGCAGAACGGCCATAAGGTGCCCGAGGCAGCAATAGACCCATGGAGACAAGTCTGCTGGAGGACGATGTATTGAATCGGGACGCAATTTGAGTGATCCATCGACATTAGGAGGCCCTGAACGTTACAATTCACTATCAGTTTTTTGTCCCATTCGATAATCTAGACTCACAGCAGAACGGCCATAAGGTGCCCGAGGCAGCAATAGACCCATGGAGTCAAGTCAGCTGGAGGACGATGTATTGAATCGGGACGCAATTTGAGTGATCCATCGTCATTAGGTGGCCCTGAACGTTACAATTCACTATCAGTTTTTCGTCCGATTCGAAAATCTTTGACTCACAGCAGAACGGCCATAAGGTGCCCAAGGCAGCAATAGACCCATGAAGTCAAGTCTGCTGGAGGACGATGTATTGAATCGGGACGCAATTTTAGTGTTCCATCGTCATTAGGAGGCCCTGAACGTTACAATTCACTATCAGTTTTTCGTCCCATTCGATAATCTAGACTCACAGCAGAACGGCCATAAGTTGCCCGAGGCAGCAATAGACCCATGGAGACAAGTCGGCTGGAGGACGATGTATTGAATCGGGACGCAATTTGAGTGATCCATCGTCATTAGGTGTCCCTGAACGTTACAATTCACTACCATTTTTTCCTCCCATTCGATAATCTAGATTCACAGCAGAACGGCCATAAAGTGCCCGAGGCAGCAATAGACCCATGGAGTCAACTCGGCTGGAGGACGATGTATTGAATCGGGACGCAATTTGCGTGGTCCATCGTCATTAGGTGGCCCTGAATGTTACAATTCACTATCAGTTTTTCGTCCGATTCGAAAATCTTTGACTCACAGCAGAACGGCCATAAGGTGCCCGAGTCAGCAATAGACCCATGGAGTCAAGTCGGCTGGAGGACGATGTATTGAATCGGGACGCAATTTGAGTGATCCATCGTCATTAGGAGGCCCTGAACGTTACAATTCACTATCTGTTTTTCGTCCCATTCGATAATCTAGACTCACAGCAGATCGGCCATAAGGTGCCCGAGGCAGCAATAGACCCATGGAGTCAAGTCGGCTGGAGGACGATGTATTGAATCGGGACGCAATTTGAGTGATCCATCGTCATTAGGTGGCCCTGAACGTTACAATTCACTATCAGTTTTTCGTCCCATTCGATAATCTAGACTCACAGCAGAACGGCCATCAGGTGCCCTAGGCAGCAATAGACCCATGGAGACAAGTCTGCTGGAGGACGATGTATTGAATCGGGACGCAATTTGAGTGATCCATCGTCATTAGGAGGCCCTGAACGTTACAATTCACTATCAGTTTTTCGTCCCATTCGATAATCTAGACTCACAGCAGAACGGCCATAAGGTGCCCGAGGCAGCAATAGACCCATGGAGTCAAGTCGGCTGGAGGACGATGTATTGAATCGGGACGCAATTTGAGTGATCCATCGTCATTAGGTGGCCCTGAACGTTACAATTCACTATCAGTTTTTCGTCCCATTCGATAATCTAGACTCACAGCAGAAAGGCCATAAGGTGCCCGAGGCAGCAATAGACCAATGGAAACAAGTCCGCTGGAGGACGATGTATTTAATCGGGACGCAATTTGAGTGTTCCATCGTCATTAGGAGGCTCTGAACGTTCCAATTTACTATCAGTTTATCATCCGATTCGAAAATCTTTGACTAACAGCAGAACGGCCATAAGGTGCCCGAGGCAACAATAGACCCATGGAAACAAGTCTGCTGGAGGACGATATATTGAATCGGGACGCAATTTGAGTGATCCATCGTCATTAGGAGGCCCTGAACGTGACAATTCACTATCAGTTTTTCGTCCGATTCGAAAATCTTTGACTCACAGCAGAACGGCCATAAGGTGCCCGAGGCAGCAATCGACCCATGGAGACAAGTCTGCTGGAGGACGTTGTATTGAATCGGGACGCAATTTGAGTGATCCATCGTCATTAGGAGGCCCTGAACGTTACAATTCACTATCAGTTTTTCGTCCCATTCGATAATCTAGACTCACAGCAGAACGGCCATAAGGTGCCCGAGGCAGCAATAGACCCATGGAGTCAAGTCGGCTGGAGGACGATGTATTGAATCGGGACGCAATTTGAGTGATCCATCGTCATTAGGTGGCCCTGAACGTTACAATTCACTATCAGTTTTTCGTCCCATTCGATAATCTAGACTCACAGCAGAACGGCCATAAGGTGCCCGAGGCAGCAATAGACCCATGGAGTCAAGTCGGCTGGAGGACGATGTATTGAATCGGGACGCAATTTGAGTGATCCATCGTCATTAGGTGGCCCTGAACGTTACAATTCACTGTCAGTTTTTCGTCCCATTCGATAATCTAGACTCACAGCAGAACGGCCATCAGGTGCCCGAGGCAGCAATAGACCCATGGAGGCAAGTCTGCTGGAGGACGATGTATTGAATCGGGACGCAATTTGAGTGATCCATCGTCATTAGGAGGCCCTGAACGTTACAATTCACTATCAGTTTTTCGTCCCATTCGATAATCTAGACTCACAGCAGAACGGCCATAAGGTGCCCGAGGCAGCAATAGACCCATGGAGTCAAGTCGGCTGGAGGACGATGTATTGAATCGGGACGCAATTTGAGTGATCCATCGTCATTAGGAGGCCCTGAACGTTACAATTCACTATCAGTTTTTCGTCCCATTCGATAATCTAGACTCACAGCAGAACGGCCATAAGGTGCCCGAGGCAGCAATAGACCCATGGAGTCAAGTCGGCTGGGGACGATGTATTGAATCGGGACGCAATTTGAGTGATCCATCGTCATTAGGTGGCCCTGAATGTTACAATTCACTATCAGTTTTTCGTCCGAATCGAAAGTCTTTGACTCACAGCAGAACGGCCATTAGGTGCCCGAGGCAGCAATAGACCAATGGAAACAAGTCCGCTGGAGGACGATGTATTGAATCGGGACGCAATTTGAGTGTTCCATCGTCATTAGGAGGCCCTGAACGTTCCAATTTACTATCAGTTTTTCGTCCGATTCGAAAATCTTTGACTAACAGCAGAACGGCCATAAGGTGCCCGAGGCAGCAATAGACCCATGGAAACAAGTCTGCTGGAGGACGATATATTGAATCGGGACGCAATTTGAGTGATCCATCCTCATTAGGAGGCCCTGAACGTGACAATTCACTATCAGTTTTTCGTCCCATTCGATAATCTAGACTCACAGCAGAACGGCCATAAGGTGCCCGAGGTAGCAATAGACCCATGGAGACAAATCTGCTGGAGGACGATGTATTGAATCGGGACGCAATTTGAGTGATCCATCGTCATTAGGTGGCCCTGAACGTTACAATTCACTATCAGTTTTTCGTCCGATTCGAAAATCTTTGAGTCACAGCAGGCCTGCCATAAGGTGCCCGAGGCAGCAATAGGCCCATGGAGACAAGTCTGCTGGAGGACGATGTATTGAATCGGGACGCAATTTGAGTGATCCATCCTCATTAGGTGGCCCTGAACGTTACAATTCACTATCAGTTTTTCATCCCATTCTATAATCTAGACTCACAGCAGAACGGACATAAGGTGCCCGAGGCAGCAATAGTCCCATGGAGTCACGTCGGCTAGTGGACGATGTACTGAATCGGGACGCAATTTGTGTGGTCCATCGTCGTTAGGTGGCCCTGAATGTTACAAATCACTATCAGTTTTTCGTCCGATTCGAAAATCTTTGACTCACAGCAGAACGGCCATAAGGTGCCCGAGGCAGCAATCGACCCATGGGGACAAGTCTGCTGGAGGACGATGTATTGAATCGGGACGCAATTTGAGTGATCCATCGTCATTAGGTGGCCCTGAAAGTTACAATTCACTATCAGTTTTTCGTCCGATTCGAAAATCTTTGACTCACAGCAGAACGGCCATAAGGTGCCCGAGGCAGCAATAGACCCATGAAGTCAAGTCTGCTGGAGGACGATGTATTGAATCAGGACGTAATTTGAGTGATCCATCGTCATTAGGTGGCCCTGAACGTTACAAATCACTATCAGTTTGTCGTCCCATTCGAAAATCTAGACTCACAGCAGAACGGCCATAAGGTGCCCGAGGCAGCAATAGACCCATGGAGACAAGTCGGCTGGGGACGATGTATTGAATAGGGACGCAATTTGAGTGATCCATCGTCATTAGGTGGCCCTGAACGTTACAATTCGCTATCAGTTTTTCGTCCCATTCGATAATCTAGATTCACAGCAGAACGGCCATTAGGTGCCCGAGGGAGCAATAGACCCATGGAGTCAACACGGCTGGAGGACGATGTATTGAATCGGGACGCAATTTGCGTGGTCCATCGTCATTAGGTGGCCCTGAATGTTACAATTCACTATCAGTTTTTCGTCCGATTCGAAAATCTTTGACTCACAGCAGAACGGCCATTAGGTGCCCGAGGCAGCAATCGACCCATGGAGACAAGTCCGCTGGAGGACGATGTATTTAATCGGGACGCAATTTGAGTGTTCCATCGTCATTAGGAGGCCCTGAACGTTCCAATTTACTATCAGTTTATCATCCGATTCGAAAATCTTTGACTAACAGCAGAACGGCCATAAGGTGCCCGAGGCAACAATAGACCCATGGAAACAAGTCTGCTGGAGGACGATATATTGAATCGGGACGCAATTTGAGTGATCCATCGTCATTAGGAGGCCCTGAACGTGACAATTCACTATCAGTTTTTCGTCCGATTCGAAAATCTTTGACTCACAGCAGAACGGCCATAAGGTGCCCGAGGCAGCAATCGACCCATGGAGACAAGTCTGCTGGAGGACGTTGTATTGAATCGGGACGCAATTTGAGTGATCCATCGTCATTAGGAGGCCCTGAACGTTACAATTCACTATCAGTTTTTCGTCCCATTCGATAATCTAGACTCACAGCAGAACGGCCATAAGGTGCCCGAGGCAGCAATAGACCCATGGAGTCAAGTCGGCTGGAGGACGATGTATTGAATCGGGACGCAATTTGAGTGATCCATCGTCATTAGGTGGCCCTGAACGTTACAATTCACTATCAGTTTTTCGTCCCATTCGATAATCTAGACTCACAGCAGAACGGCCATAAGGTGCCCGAGGCAGCAATAGACCCATGGAGTCAAGTCGGCTGGAGGACGATGTATTGAATCGGGACGCAATTTGAGTGATCCATCGTCATTAGGTGGCCCTGAACGTTACAATTCACTGTCAGTTTTTCGTCCCATTCGATAATCTAGACTCACAGCAGAACGGCAGGAGGACGATGTATTGAATCGGGACGGAATTTGAGTGTTCCATCGTCATTAGGAGGCCCTGAACGTTACAATTCACTATCAGTTTTTCGTCCGATTCGAAAATCTTTGAGTCTCAGCAGGCCTGCCATAAGGTGCCCGAGGCAGCAATAGACCCATGGAGACAAGTCTGCTGGAGGACGATGTATTTAATCGGGACGCAATTTGAGTGATCCATCGTCATTAGGTGGCCCTGAACGTTACAATTCACTATCAGTTTTTCATCCCATTCTATAATCTAGACTCACAGCAGAACGGCCATAAGGTGCGCGAGGCAGCAATAGTCCCATGGAGTCAAGTCGGCTAATGGACGATGTACTGAATCGGGACGCAATTTGTGTGGTCCATCGTCATTAGGTGGCCCTGAATGTTACAAATCACTATCAGTTTTTCGTCCGATTCGAAAATCTTTGACTCACAGCAGAACGGCCATAAGGTGCCCGAGGCAACAATAGACCCATGGAGACAAGTCTGCTGGAGGACGATGTATTGAATCGGGACGCAATTTGAGTGATCCATCGTCATTAGGTGGCCCTGAAAGTTACAATTCACTATCAGTTTTTCGTCCGATTCGAAAATCTTTGACTCACAGCAGAACGGCCATAAGGTGCCAGAGGCAGCAATAGACCCATGAAGTCAAGTCTGCTGGAGGACGATGTATTGAATCGGGACGCAATTTGAGTGATCCATCGTCATTAGGAGGCCCTGAACGTTACAATTCACTATCAGTTTTTCGTCCCATTCGATAATCTAGACTCACAGCAGAACGGCCATAAGGTGCCCGAGGCAGCAATAGACCCATGGAGTCAAGTCGGCTGGAGGACGATGTATTGAATCGGGACGCAATTTGAGTGATCCATCGTCATTAGGTGGCCCTGAACGTTACAATTCACTATCAGTTTTTCGTCCCATTCGATAATCTAGACTCACAGCAGAACGGCCATAAGGTGCCCGAGGCAGCAATAGACCCATGGAGACAAGTCTGCTGGAGGACGATGTATTGAATCGGGACGCAATTTGAGTGATCCATCGACATTAGGAGGCCCTGAACGTTACAATTCACTATCAGTTTTTTGTCCCATTCGATAATCTAGACTCACAGCAGAACGGCCATAAGGTGCCCGAGGCAGCAATAGACCCATGGAGTCAAGTCAGCTGGAGGACGATGTATTGAATCGGGACGCAATTTGAGTGATCCATCGTCATTAGGTGGCCCTGAACGTTACAATTCACTATCAGTTTTTCGTCCGATTCGAAAATCTTTGACTCACAGCAGAACGGCCATAAGGTGCCCAAGGCAGCAATAGACCCATGAAGTCAAGTCTGCTGGAGGACGATGTATTGAATCGGGACGCAATTTTAGTGTTCCATCGTCATTAGGAGGCCCTGAACGTTACAATTCACTATCAGTTTTTCGTCCCATTCGATAATCTAGACTCACAGCAGAACGGCCATAAGTTGCCCGAGGCAGCAATAGACCCATGGAGACAAGTCGGCTGGAGGACGATGTATTGAATCGGGACGCAATTTGAGTGATCCATCGTCATTAGGTGTCCCTGAACGTTACAATTCACTACCATTTTTTCCTCCCATTCGATAATCTAGATTCACAGCAGAACGGCCATAAAGTGCCCGAGGCAGCAATAGACCCATGGAGTCAACTCGGCTGGAGGACGATGTATTGAATCGGGACGCAATTTGCGTGGTCCATCGTCATTAGGTGGCCCTGAATGTTACAATTCACTATCAGTTTTTCGTCCGATTCGAAAATCTTTGACTCACAGCAGAACGGCCATAAGGTGCCCGAGTCAGCAATAGACCCATGGAGTCAAGTCGGCTGGAGGACGATGTATTGAATCGGGACGCAATTTGAGTGATCCATCGTCATTAGGAGGCCCTGAACGTTACAATTCACTATCTGTTTTTCGTCCCATTCGATAATCTAGACTCACAGCAGATCGGCCATAAGGTGCCCGAGGCAGCAATAGACCCATGGAGTCAAGTCGGCTGGAGGACGATGTATTGAATCGGGACGCAATTTGAGTGATCCATCGTCATTAGGTGGCCCTGAACGTTACAATTCACTATCAGTTTTTCGTCCCATTCGATAATCTAGACTCACAGCAGAACGGCCATCAGGTGCCCTAGGCAGCAATAGACCCATGGAGACAAGTCTGCTGGAGGACGATGTATTGAATCGGGACGCAATTTGAGTGATCCATCGTCATTAGGAGGCCCTGAACGTTACAATTCACTATCAGTTTTTCGTCCCATTCGATAATCTAGACTCACAGCAGAACGGCCATAAGGTGCCCGAGGCAGCAATAGACCCATGGAGTCAAGTCGGCTGGAGGACGATGTATTGAATCGGGACGCAATTTGAGTGATCCATCGTCATTAGGTGGCCCTGAACGTTACAATTCACTATCAGTTTTTCGTCCCATTCGATAATCTAGACTCACAGCAGAAAGGCCATAAGGTGCCCGAGGCAGCAATAGACCAATGGAAACAAGTCCGCTGGAGGACGATGTATTTAATCGGGACGCAATTTGAGTGTTCCATCGTCATTAGGAGGCCCTGAACGTTCCAATTTACTATCAGTTTATCATCCGATTCGAAAATCTTTGACTAACAGCAGAACGGCCATAAGGTGCCCGAGGCAACAATAGACCCATGGAAACAAGTCTGCTGGAGGACGATATATTGAATCGGGACGCAATTTGAGTGATCCATCGTCATTAGGAGGCCCTGAACGTGACAATTCACTATCAGTTTTTCGTCCGATTCGAAAATCTTTGACTCACAGCAGAACGGCCATAAGGTGCCCGAGGCAGCAATCGACCCATGGAGACAAGTCTGCTGGAGGACGTTGTATTGAATCGGGACGCAATTTGAGTGATCCATCGTCATTAGGAGGCCCTGAACGTTACAATTCACTATCAGTTTTTCGTCCCATTCGATAATCTAGACTCACAGCAGAACGGCCATAAGGTGCCCGAGGCAGCAATAGACCCATGGAGTCAAGTCGGCTGGAGGACGATGTATTGAATCGGGACGCAATTTGAGTGATCCATCGTCATTAGGTGGCCCTGAACGTTACAATTCACTATCAGTTTTTCGTCCCATTCGATAATCTAGATTCACAGCAGAACGGCCATAAGGTGCCCGAGGCAGCAATAGACCCATGGAGTCAAGTCGGCTGGAGGACGATGTATTGAATCGGGACGCAATTTGAGTGATCCATCGTCATTAGGTGGCCCTGAACGTTACAATTCACTATCAGATTTTCGTCCGATTCGAAAATATTTGACTCACAGCCGAACGGCCATAAGGTGCCCGAGGCAGCAATAGACCCATGAAGTCAAGTCTGCTGGAGGACGATGTATTGAATCGGGACCCAATTTTAGTGTTCCATCGACATTAGGAGGCCCTGAACGTTACAATTCACTATCAGTTTTTCGTCCCATTCGATAATCTAGACTCACAGCAGAACGGCCATAAGGTGCCCGAGGCAGCAATAGACCCATGGAGGCAAGACGGCTGGAGGACGATGTATTGAATCGGGACGCAATTTGAGTGATCCATCGTCATTAGGAGGCCCTGAACGTTACAATTCACTATCACTTTTTCGTCCCATTCGATAATCTAGACTCACAGCAGAACGGCCATAAGGTGCCCGAGGCAGCAATAGACCCATGGAGTCAAGTCGGCTGGAGGACGATGTATTGAATCGGGACGCAATTTGAGTGGTCCATCGTCATTAGGTGGCCCTGAATGTTACAATTCACTATCAGTTTTTCGTCCGATTCGAAAGTCTTTGACTCACAGCAGAACGGCCATTAGGTGCCCGAGGCAGCAATAGACCAATGGAAACAAGTCCGCTGGAGGACGATGTATTGAATCGGGACGCAATTTGAGTGTTCCATCGTCATTAGGAGGCCCTGAACGTTCCAATTTACTATCAGTTTTTCGTCCGATTCGAAAATCTTTGACTAACAGCAGAACGGCCATAAGGTGCCCGAGGCAACAATAGACCCATGGAAACAAGTCTGCTGGAGGACGATATATTGAATCGGGACGCAATTTGAGTGATCCATCCTCATTAGGAGGCCCTGAACGTGACAATTCACTATCAGTTTTTCGTTCCATTCGATAATCTAGACTCACAGCAGAACGGCCATAAGGTGCCCGAGGCAGCAATAGACCCATGGAGACAAGTCTGCTGGAGGACGATGTATTGAATCGGGACGCAATTTGAGTGATCCATCCTCATTAGGTGGCCCTGAACGTTACAATTCACTATCAGTTTTTCATCCCATTCTATAATCTAGACTCACAGCAGAACGGCCATAAGGTGCCCGAGGCAGCAATATTCCCATGGAGTCAAGTCGGCTAGTGGACGATGTACTGAATCGGGACGCAATTTGTGTGGTCCATCGTCATTAGGTGGCCCTGAATGTTACAAATCACTATCAGTTTTTCGTCCGATTCGAAAATCTTTGACTCACAGCAGAACGGCCATAAGGTGCCCGAGGCAGCAATCGACCCATGGAGACAAGTCTGCTGGAGGACGATGTATTGAATCGGGACGCAATTTGAGTGATCCATCGTCATTAGGTGGCCCTGAAAGTTACAATTCACTATCAGTTTTTCGTCCGATTCGAAAATCTTTGACTCACAGCAGAACGGCCATAAGGTGCCCGAGGCAGCAATAGACCCATGAAGTCAAGTCTGCTGGAGGACGATGTATTGAATCAGGACGTAATTTGAGTGATCCATCGTCATTAGGTGGCCCTGAACGTTACAATTCACTATCAGTTTGTCGTCCCATTCGATAATCTAGACTCACAGCAGAACGGCCATAAGGTGCCCGAGGCAGCAATAGACCCATGGAGACAAGTCGGCTGGGGACGATGTATTGAATAGGGACGCAATTTGAGTGATCCATCGTCATTAGGTGGCCCTGAACGTTACAATTCACTATCAGTTTTTCGTCCCATTCGATAATCTAGACTCACAGCAGAACGGCCATAAGGTGCCCGAGGCAGCAATACACCCATGGAGACAAGTCTGCTGGAGGACGATGTATTTAATCGGGACGCAATTTGAGTGATCCATCGTCATTAGGAGGCCCTGAACGTTACAATTCACTATCAGTTTTTTGTCCCATTCGATAATCTAGACTCACAGCAGAACGGCCATAAGGTGCCCGAGGCAGCAATAGACCCATGCAGTCAAGTCGGCTGGAGGACGATGTATTGAATCGGGACGCAATTTGAGTGATCCATCGTCATTAGGAGGCCCTGAACGTTACAATTCACTATCAGTTTTTCGTCCGATTCGAAAATCTTTGACTCACAGCAGAACGGCCATAAGGTGCCCGAGGCAGCAATAGACGCATGGAGACAAGTCTGCTGGAGGACGATGTATTGAATCGGGACGGAATTTGAGTGTTCCATCGTCATTAGGAGGCCCTGAACGTTACAATTCACTATCAGTTTTTCGTCCGATTCGAAAATCTTTGAGTCTCAGCAGGCCTGCCATAAGGTGCCCGAGGCAGCAATAGACCCATGGAGACAAGTCTGCTGGAGGACGATGTATTTAATCGGGACGCAATTTGAGTGATCCATCGTCATTAGGTGGCCCTGAACGTTACAATTCACTATCAGTTTTTCATCCCATTCTATAATCTAGACTCACAGCAGAACGGCCATAAGGTGCGCGAGGCAGCAATAGTCCCATGGAGTCAAGTCGGCTAATGGACGATGTACTGAATCGGGACGCAATTTGTGTGGTCCATCGTCATTAGGTGGCCCTGAATGTTACAAATCACTATCAGTTTTTCGTCCGATTCGAAAATCTTTGACTCACAGCAGAACGGCCATAAGGTGCCCGAGGCAACAATAGACCCATGGAGACAAGTCTGCTGGAGGACGATGTATTGAATCGGGACGCAATTTGAGTGATCCATCGTCATTAGGTGGCCCTGAAAGTTACAATTCACTATCAGTTTTTCGTCCGATTCGAAAATCTTTGACTCACAGCAGAACGGCCATAAGGTGCCAGAGGCAGCAATAGACCCATGAAGTCAAGTCTGCTGGAGGACGATGTATTGAATCGGGACGCAATTTGAGTGATCCATCGTCATTAGGAGGCCCTGAACGTTACAATTCACTATCAGTTTTTCGTCCCATTCGATAATCTAGACTCACAGCAGAACGGCCATAAGGTGCCCGAGGCAGCAATAGACCCATGGAGTCAAGTCGGCTGGAGGACGATGTATTGAATCGGGACGCAATTTGAGTGATCCATCGTCATTAGGTGGCCCTGAACGTTACAATTCACTATCAGTTTTTCGTCCCATTCGATAATCTAGACTCACAGCAGAACGGCCATAAGGTGCCCGAGGCAGCAATAGACCCATGGAGACAAGTCTGCTGGAGGACGATGTATTGAATCGGGACGCAATTTGAGTGATCCATCGACATTAGGAGGCCCTGAACGTTACAATTCACTATCAGTTTTTTGTCCCATTCGATAATCTAGACTCACAGCAGAACGGCCATAAGGTGCCCGAGGCAGCAATAGACCCATGGAGTCAAGTCAGCTGGAGGACGATGTATTGAATCGGGACGCAATTTGAGTGATCCATCGTCATTAGGTGGCCCTGAACGTTACAATTCACTATCAGTTTTTCGTCCGATTCGAAAATCTTTGACTCACAGCAGAACGGCCATAAGGTGCCCAAGGCAGCAATAGACCCATGAAGTCAAGTCTGCTGGAGGACGATGTATTGAATCGGGACGCAATTTTAGTGTTCCATCGTCATTAGGAGGCCCTGAACGTTACAATTCACTATCAGTTTTTCGTCCCATTCGATAATCTAGACTCACAGCAGAACGGCCATAAGTTGCCCGAGGCAGCAATAGACCCATGGAGACAAGTCGGCTGGAGGACGATGTATTGAATCGGGACGCAATTTGAGTGATCCATCGTCATTAGGTGTCCCTGAACGTTACAATTCACTACCATTTTTTCCTCCCATTCGATAATCTAGATTCACAGCAGAACGGCCATAAAGTGCCCGAGGCAGCAATAGACCCATGGAGTCAACTCGGCTGGAGGACGATGTATTGAATCGGGACGCAATTTGCGTGGTCCATCGTCATTAGGTGGCCCTGAATGTTACAATTCACTATCAGTTTTTCGTCCGATTCGAAAATCTTTGACTCACAGCAGAACGGCCATAAGGTGCCCGAGTCAGCAATAGACCCATGGAGTCAAGTCGGCTGGAGGACGATGTATTGAATCGGGACGCAATTTGAGTGATCCATCGTCATTAGGAGGCCCTGAACGTTACAATTCACTATCTGTTTTTCGTCCCATTCGATAATCTAGACTCACAGCAGATCGGCCATAAGGTGCCCGAGGCAGCAATAGACCCATGGAGTCAAGTCGGCTGGAGGACGATGTATTGAATCGGGACGCAATTTGAGTGATCCATCGTCATTAGGTGGCCCTGAACGTTACAATTCACTATCAGTTTTTCGTCCCATTCGATAATCTAGACTCACAGCAGAACGGCCATCAGGTGCCCTAGGCAGCAATAGACCCATGGAGACAAGTCTGCTGGAGGACGATGTATTGAATCGGGACGCAATTTGAGTGATCCATCGTCATTAGGAGGCCCTGAACGTTACAATTCACTATCAGTTTTTCGTCCCATTCGATAATCTAGACTCACAGCAGAACGGCCATAAGGTGCCCGAGGCAGCAATAGACCCATGGAGTCAAGTCGGCTGGAGGACGATGTATTGAATCGGGACGCAATTTGAGTGATCCATCGTCATTAGGTGGCCCTGAACGTTACAATTCACTATCAGTTTTTCGTCCCATTCGATAATCTAGACTCACAGCAGAAAGGCCATAAGGTGCCCGAGGCAGCAATAGACCAATGGAAACAAGTCCGCTGGAGGACGATGTATTTAATCGGGACGCAATTTGAGTGTTCCATCGTCATTAGGAGGCCCTGAACGTTCCAATTTACTATCAGTTTATCATCCGATTCGAAAATCTTTGACTAACAGCAGAACGGCCATAAGGTGCCCGAGGCAACAATAGACCCATGGAAACAAGTCTGCTGGAGGACGATATATTGAATCGGGACGCAATTTGAGTGATCCATCGTCATTAGGAGGCCCTGAACGTGACAATTCACTATCAGTTTTTCGTCCGATTCGAAAATCTTTGACTCACAGCAGAACGGCCATAAGGTGCCCGAGGCAGCAATCGACCCATGGAGACAAGTCTGCTGGAGGACGTTGTATTGAATCGGGACGCAATTTGAGTGATCCATCGTCATTAGGAGGCCCTGAACGTTACAATTCACTATCAGTTTTTCGTCCCATTCGATAATCTAGACTCACAGCAGAACGGCCATAAGGTGCCCGAGGCAGCAATAGACCCATGGAGTCAAGTCGGCTGGAGGACGATGTATTGAATCGGGACGCAATTTGAGTGATCCATCGTCATTAGGTGGCCCTGAACGTTACAATTCACTATCAGTTTTTCGTCCCATTCGATAATCTAGACTCACAGCAGAACGGCCATAAGGTGCCCGAGGCAGCAATAGACCCATGGAGTCAAGTCGGCTGGAGGACGATGTATTGAATCGGGACGCAATTTGAGTGATCCATCGTCATTAGGTGGCCCTGAACGTTACAATTCACTGTCAGTTTTTCGTCCCATTCGATAATCTAGACTCACAGCAGAACGGCCATCAGGTGCCCGAGGCAGCAATAGACCCATGGAGGCAAGTCTGCTGGAGGACGATGTATTGAATCGGGACGCAATTTGAGTGATCCATCGTCATTAGGAGGCCCTGAACGTTACAATTCACTATCAGTTTTTCGTCCCATTCGATAATCTAGACTCACAGCAGAACGGCCATAAGGTGCCCGAGGCAGCAATAGACCCATGGAGTCAAGTCGGCTGGAGGACGATGTATTGAATCGGGACGCAATTTGAGTGATCCATCGTCATTAGGAGGCCCTGAACGTTACAATTCACTATCAGTTTTTCGTCCCATTCGATAATCTAGACTCACAGCAGAACGGCCATAAGGTGCCCGAGGCAGCAATAGACCCATGGAGTCAAGTCGGCTGGGGACGATGTATTGAATCGGGACGCAATTTGAGTGATCCATCGTCATTAGGTGGCCCTGAATGTTACAATTCACTATCAGTTTTTCGTCCGAATCGAAAGTCTTTGACTCACAGCAGAACGGCCATTAGGTGCCCGAGGCAGCAATAGACCAATGGAAACAAGTCCGCTGGAGGACGATGTATTGAATCGGGACGCAATTTGAGTGTTCCATCGTCATTAGGAGGCCCTGAACGTTCCAATTTACTATCAGTTTTTCGTCCGATTCGAAAATCTTTGACTAACAGCAGAACGGCCATAAGGTGCCCGAGGCAGCAATAGACCCATGGAAACAAGTCTGCTGGAGGACGATATATTGAATCGGGACGCAATTTGAGTGATCCATCCTCATTAGGAGGCCCTGAACGTGACAATTCACTATCAGTTTTTCGTCCCATTCGATAATCTAGACTCACAGCAGAACGGCCATAAGGTGCCCGAGGTAGCAATAGACCCATGGAGACAAATCTGCTGGAGGACGATGTATTGAATCGGGACGCAATTTGAGTGATCCATCGTCATTAGGTGGCCCTGAACGTTACAATTCACTATCAGTTTTTCGTCCGATTCGAAAATCTTTGAGTCACAGCAGGCCTGCCATAAGGTGCCCGAGGCAGCAATAGGCCCATGGAGACAAGTCTGCTGGAGGACGATGTATTGAATCGGGACGCAATTTGAGTGATCCATCCTCATTAGGTGGCCCTGAACGTTACAATTCACTATCAGTTTTTCATCCCATTCTATAATCTAGACTCACAGCAGAACGGACATAAGGTGCCCGAGGCAGCAATAGTCCCATGGAGTCACGTCGGCTAGTGGACGATGTACTGAATCGGGACGCAATTTGTGTGGTCCATCGTCGTTAGGTGGCCCTGAATGTTACAAATCACTATCAGTTTTTCGTCCGATTCGAAAATCTTTGACTCACAGCAGAACGGCCATAAGGTGCCCGAGGCAGCAATCGACCCATGGGGACAAGTCTGCTGGAGGACGATGTATTGAATCGGGACGCAATTTGAGTGATCCATCGTCATTAGGTGGCCCTGAAAGTTACAATTCACTATCAGTTTTTCGTCCGATTCGAAAATCTTTGACTCACAGCAGAACGGCCATAAGGTGCCCGAGGCAGCAATAGACCCATGAAGTCAAGTCTGCTGGAGGACGATGTATTGAATCAGGACGTAATTTGAGTGATCCATCGTCATTAGGTGGCCCTGAACGTTACAAATCACTATCAGTTTGTCGTCCCATTCGAAAATCTAGACTCACAGCAGAACGGCCATAAGGTGCCCGAGGCAGCAATAGACCCATGGAGACAAGTCGGCTGGGGACGATGTATTGAATAGGGACGCAATTTGAGTGATCCATCGTCATTAGGTGGCCCTGAACGTTACAATTCGCTATCAGTTTTTCGTCCCATTCGATAATCTAGATTCACAGCAGAACGGCCATTAGGTGCCCGAGGGAGCAATAGACCCATGGAGTCAACTCGGCTGGAGGACGATGTATTGAATCGGGACGCAATTTGCGTGGTCCATCGTCATTAGGTGGCCCTGAATGTTACAATTCACTATCAGTTTTTCGTCCGATTCGAAAATCTTTGACTCACAGCAGAACGGCCATTAGGTGCCCGAGGCAGCAATCGACCCATGGAGACAAGTGTGCTGGAGGACGATGTATTGAATCGGGACGCAATTTGAGTGATCCATCGTCATTAGGAGGCCCTGAACGTTACAATTCACTATCAGTTTTTCATCCCATTCGATAATCTAGACTCACAGCAGAACGGCCATAAGGTGCCCGAGGCAGCAATAGACCCATGCAGTCAAGTCGGCTGGAGGACGATGTATTGTATAGGGACGCAATTTGAGTGATCCATCGTCATTAGGAGGCCCTGAACGTTACAATTCACTATCAGTTTTTCGTCCCATTCGATAATCTAGACTCACAGCAGAACGGCCATAAGGTGCCCGAGGCAGCAATACAACCATGGAGACAAGTCTGCTGGAGGACGATGTATTGAATCGGGACGCAATTTGAGTGATCCATCGTCATTAGGAGGCCCTGAACGTTACAATTCACTATCAGTTTTTTGTCCCATTCTATAATCTAGACTCACAGCAGAACGGCCATAAGGTGCCCGAGGCAGCAATAGACCCATGCAGTCAAGTCGGCTGGAGGACGATGTATTGAATCGGGACGCAATTTGAGTGATCCATCGTCATTAGGAGGCCCTGAACGTTACAATTCACTATCAGTTTTTCGTCCGATTCGAAAATCTTTGACTCACAGCAGAACGGCCATAAGGTGCCCGAGGCAGCAATAGACGCATGGAGACAAGTCTGCTGGAGGACGATGTATTGAATCGGGACGGAATTTGAGTGTTCCATCGTCATTAGGAGGCCCTGAACGTTACAATTCACTATCAGTTTTTCGTCCGATTCGAAAATCTTTGAGTCTCAGCAGGCCTGCCATAAGGTGCCCGAGGCAGCAATAGACCCATGGAGACAAGTCTGCTGGAGGACGATGTATTTAATCGGGACGCAATTTGAGTGATCCATCGTCATTAGGTGGCCCTGAACGTTACAATTCACTATCAGTTTTTCATCCCATTCTATAATCTAGACTCACAGCAGAACGGCCATAAGGTGCGCGAGGCAGCAATAGTCCCATGGAGTCACGTCGGCTAATGGACGATGTACTGAATCGGGACGCAATTTGTGTGGTCCATCGTCATTAGGTGGCCCTGAATGTTACAAATCACTATCAGTTTTTCGTCCGATTCGAAAATCTTTGACTCACAGCAGAACGGCCATAAGGTGCCCGAGGCAGCAATCGACCCATGGAGACAAGTCTGCTGGAGGACGATGTATTGAATCGGGACGCAATTTGAGTGATCCATCGTCATTAGGTGGCCCTGAAAGTTACAATTCACTATCAGTTTTTCGTCCGATTCGAAAATCTTTGACTCACAGCAGAACGGCCATAAGGTGCCAGAGGCAGCAATAGACCCATGAAGTCAGGTCTGCTGGAGGACGATGTATTGAATCGGGACGCAATTTGAGTGATCCATCGTCATTAGGAGGCCCTGAACGTTACAATTCACTATCAGTTTTTCGTCCCATTCGATAATCTAGACTCACAGCAGAACGGCCATAAGGTGCCCGAGGCAGCAATACACCCATGGAGTCAAGTCGGCTGGAGGACGATGTATTGAATCGGGACGCAATTTGAGTGATCCATCGTCATTAGGAGGCCCTGAACGTTACAATTCACTATCAGTTTTTTGTCCCATTCGATAATCTAGACTTACAGCAGAACGGCCATAAGGTGCCCGAGGCAGCAATAGACGCATGAAGTCACGTCTGCTGGAGGACGATGTATTGAATCGGGACGCAATTTTAGTGTTCCATCGTCATTAGGAGGCCCTGAACGTTACAATTCACTATCAGTTTTTCGTCCGATTCGAAAATCTTTGACTCACAGCAGAATGGCCATAAGGTGCCCGAGGCAGCAATAGACCCATGGAGACAAGTCGGCTGGTGGACGATGTATTGAATCGGGACGCAATTTGAGTGATCCATCGTCATTAGGTGGCCCTGAAAGTTACAATTCACTATCAGTTTTTCGTCCGATTCGAAAATCTTTGACTCACAGCAGAACGGCCATAAGGTGCCCGAGGCAGCAATAGACCCATGGAGACAAGTCTGCTGGAGGACGATGTATTGAATCGGGACGCAATTTGGGTGATCCATCGTCATTAGGTGGCCCTGAACGTTACAATTCACTATCAGTTTTTCGTCCCATTCGATAATCTAGACTCACAGCAGAACGGCCATAAGGTGCCCGAGGCAGTAATAGACCCATGGAGATAAGTCTGCTGGAGGACGATGTATTGAATCGGGACGCAATTTGAGTGATCCATCGTCATTAGGAGGCCCTGAACGTTACAATTCACTATCAGTTTTTTGTCCCATTCGATAATCTAGACTCACAGCAGAACGGCCATAAGGTGCCCGAGGCAGCAATAGACCCATGGAGTCAAATCGGCTGGAGGACGATGTATTGAATCGGGACGCAATTTGAGTGATCCATCGTCATTAGGTGGCCCTGAACGTTCCAATTCACTATCAGTTTTTCGTCCGATTCGAAAATCTTTGACTCACAGCAGAACGGCCATAAGGTGCCCGAGGCAGCAATAGACGCATGGAGACAAGTCTGCTGGAGGACGATGTATTGAATTGGGACGCAATTTGAGTGTTCTATCGTCATTAGGAGGCCCTGAACGTTACAATTCACTATCAGTTTTTCGTCCGATTCGAAAATCTTTGAGTCACAGCAGGCCTGCCATAAGGTGCCCGAGGCAGCAATAGACCCATGGAGTCAACTCGGCTGGAGGACGATGTATTGAATCGGGACGCAAATTGCGTGGTCCATCGTCATTAGGTGGCCGTGAATGTTACAATTCACTATCAGTTTTTCGTCCGATTCGAAAGTCTTTGAGTCACAGCAGAACGGCCATTAGGTGCCCGAGGCAGCAATAGACCAATGGAAACAAGTCCGCTGGATGACGATGTATTGAATCGGGACGCAATTTGAGTGATCCATCGTCATTAGGAGGCCCTGAACGTTCCAATTTACTATCAGTTTTTCGTCCGATTCGAAAATCTTTGACTCACAGCAGAACGGCCATAAGGTGCCCGAGGCAACAATAGACCCATGGAGACAAGTCTGCTGGAGGACGATGTATTTAATCGGGACGCAATTTGAGTGATCCATCGTCATTAGGTGGCCCTGAACGTTACAATTCACTATCAGTTTTTCATCCCATTCTATAATCTAGACTCACAGCAGAACGGCCATAAGGTGCCCGAGACAGCAATAGTCCCATGGAGTCAAGTCGGCTAATGGACGATGTACTGAATCGGGACGCAATTTGTGTGGTCCATCGTCATTAGGTGGCCCTGAATGTTACAAATCACTATCAGTTTTTCGTCCGATTCGAAAATCTTTGACTCACAGCAGAACGGCCATAAGGTGCCCGAGGCAGCAATCGACCCATGGAGACAAGTCTGCTGGAGGACGATGTATTGAATCGGGACGCAATTTGAGTGATCCATCGTCATTAGGTGGCCCTGAAAGTTACAATTCACTATCAGTTTTTCGTCCGATTCGAAAATCTTTGACTCACAGCAGAACGCGCATAAGGTGCCAGAGGCAGCAATAGACCCATGAAGTCAAGTCTGCTGGAGGACGATGTATTGAATCGGGACGCAATTTGAGTGATCCATCGTCATTAGGAGGCCCTGAACGTTACAATTCACTATCAGTTTTTCGTCCCATTCGATAATCTAGACTCACAGCAGAACGGCCATAAGGTGCCCGAGGCAGCAATAGACCCATGGAGTCAACTCGGCTGGAGGACGATGTATTGAATCGGGACGCAATTTGAGTGATCCATCGTCATTAGGAGGCCCTGAACGTTACAATTCACTATCAGTTTTTTGTCCCATTCGATAATCTAGACTCACAGCAGAACGGCCATAAGGTGCCCGAGGCAGCAATAGACGCATGAAGTCACGTCTGCTGGAGGACGATGTATTGAATCGGGACGCAATTTTAGTGTTCCATCGTCATTAGGAGGCCCTGAACGCTACAATTCACTATCAGTTTTTCGTCCGATTCGAAAATCTTTGACTCACAGCAGAACGGCCATAAGGTGCCCGAGGCAGCAATAGACCCATGGAGACAAGTCGGCTGGAGGACGATGTATTTAATCGGGACGCAATTTGAGTGATCCATCGTCATTAGGTGGCCCTGAAAGTTACAATTCACTATCAGTTTTTCGTCCGATTCGATAATCTTTGACTCACAGCAGAACGGCCATAAGGTGCCCGAGGCAGTAATAGACCCATGGAGACAAGTCTGCTGGAGGACGATGTATTGAATCGGGACGCAATTTGAGTGATCCATCGTCATTAGGAGGCCCTGAACGTTACAATTCACTATCAGTTTTTTGTCCCATTCGATAATCTAGACTCACAGCAGAACGGCCATAAGGTGCCCGAGGCAGCAATAGACCCATGGAGTCAAATCGGCTGGAGGACGATGTATTGAATCGGGACGCAATTAGAGTGATCCATCGACATTAGGTGGCCCTGAACGTTACAATTCACTATCAGTTTTTCGTCCGATTCGAAAATCTTTGACTCACAGCAGAACGGCCATAAGGTGCCCGAGGCAGCAATAGACGCATGGAGACAAGTCTGCTGGAGGACGATGTATTGAATCGGGACGCAATTTGAGTGTTCTATCGTCATTAGGAGGCCCTGAACGTTACAATTCACTATCAGTTTTTCGTCCGATTCGAAAATCTTTGAGTCACAGCAGGCCTGCCATAAGGTGCCCGAGGCAGCAATAGACCCATGGAGTCAACTCGGCTGGAGGACGATGTATTGAATCGGGACGCAAATTGCGTGGTCCATCGTCATTAGGTGGCCCTGAATGTTACAATTCACTATCAGTTTTTCGTCCGATTCGAAAATCTTTGACTCACAGCAGAACGGCCATAAGGTGCCCGAGGCAACAATAGACCCATGGAAACAAGTCTGCTGGAGGACGATATATTGAATCGGGACGCAATTTGAGTGATCCATCGTCATTAGGTGTCCCTGAACGTTACAATTCACTATCAGCTTTTCGTCCCATGCGATAATCTAGACTCACAGCAGAACGGCCATAAGGTGCCTGAGGCAGCAATAGACCCATGGAGTCAGGTCGGCTGGAGGACGATGTACTGAATCGGGACGCAATTTGTGTGGTCCATCGTCATTAGGTGGCCCTGAATGTTACAATTCACTATCAGTTTTTCGTCCGATTCGAAAATCTTTGACTCACAGCAGAACGGCCATAAGGTGCCCGAGGCAGCAATAGACCCATGGAGACAAGTCTGCTGGAGGACGATGTATTGAATCGGGACGCAATTTGAGTGTTCCATCGTCATTAGGAGGCCCTGAACGTTACAATTCACTATCAGTTTTTCGTCCGATTCGAAAATCTTTGAGTCACAGCAGGCCTGCCATAAGGGCCCGAGGCAGCAATAGACCCATGGAGACAAGTCTGCTGGAGGACGATGTATTGAATCGGGACGCAATTTGAGTGATCCATCGTCATTAGGTGGCCCTGAACGTTACAATTCACTATCAGTTTTTCATCCCATTCTATAATCTAGACTCACAGCAGAACGGCCATAAGGTGCCCGAGACAGCAATAGTACCATGGAGTCAAGTCGGCTAGTGGACGATGTACTGAATCGGGACGCAATTTGTGTGGTCCATCGTCATTAGGTGGCCCTGAATGTTACAAATCACTATCAGTTTTTCGTCCGATTCGAAAATCTTTGACTCACAGCAGAACGGCCATAAGGTGCCTGAGGCAGCAATCGACCCATGGAGACAAGTCTGCTGGAGGACGACGTATTGAATCGGGACGCAATTTGAGTGATCCATCGTCATTAGGTGGCCCTGAAAGTTACAATTCACTATCAGTTTTTCGTCCGATTCGAAAATCTTTGACTCACAGCAGAACGGCCATAAGGTGCCTGAGGTAGCAATAGACCCATGAAGTCAAGTCTGCGGAGGACGATGTATTGAATCAGGACGCAATTTGAGTGATCCATCGTCATTAGGTGGCCCTGAACGTTACAATTCACTATCAGTTTTTCGTCCCATTCGATAATCTAGACTCACAGCAGAACGGCCATAAGTTGCCCGAGGCAGCAATAGACCCATGGAGACAAGTCGGCTGGGGACGATGTATTGAATCGAGACGCAATTTGAGTGATCCATCGTCATTAGGTGGCCCTGAACGTTACAATTCACTATCAGTTTTTCGTCCCATTCGATAATCTAGATTCACAGCAGAACGGCCATAAGGTGCCCGAGGCAGCAATAGACCCATGGAGTCAACTCGGCTGGAGGACGATGTATTGAATCGGGACGCAATTTGCGTGGTCCATCGTTATTAGGTGGCCCTGAATGTTACAATTCACTATCAGTTTTTCGTCCGATTCGAAAATCTTTGACTCACAGCAGAACGGATATTAGGTGCCCGAGGCAGCAATCGACCCATGGAGACAAGTCTGCTGGAGGACGATGTATTGAATCGGGACGTAATTTGTGTGGTCCATCGTCATTAGGTGGCCCTGAAAGTTACAATTCACTATCAGTTTTTCGTCCGATTCGAAAATCTTTGACTCACAGCAGAACGGCCATAAGGTGCCTGAGGCAGCAATCGACCCATGGAGACAAGTCTGCTGGAGGACGATGTATTGAATCGGGACGCAATTTGAGTGATCCATCGTCATTAGGTGGCCCTGAAAGTTACAATTCACTATCAGTTTTTCGTCCGATTCGAAAATCTTTGACTCACAGCAGAACGGCCATAAGGTGCCTGAGGTAGCAATAGACCCATGAAGTCAAGTCTGCGGAGGACGATGTATTGAATCAGGACGCAATTTGAGTGATCCATCGTCATTAGGTGGCCCTGAACGTTACAATTCACTATCAGTTTTTCGTCCCATTCGATAATCTAGACTCACAGCAGAACGGCCATAAGTTGCCCGAGGCAGCAATAGACCCATGGAGACAAGTCGGCTGGGGACGATGTATTGAATCGAGACGCAATTTGAGTGATCCATCGTCATTAGGTGGCCCTGAACGTTACAATTCACTATCAGTTTTTCGTCCCATTCGATAATCTAGATTCACAGCAGAACGGCCATAAGGTGCCCGAGGCAGCAATAGACCCATGGAGTCAACTCGGCTGGAGGACGATGTATTGAATCGGGACGCAATTTGCGTGGTCCATCGTTATTAGGTGGCCCTGAATGTTACAATTCACTATCAGTTTTTCGTCCGATTCGAAAATCTTTGACTCACAGCAGAACGGATATTAGGTGCCCGAGGCAGCAATCGACCCATGGAGACAAGTCTGCTGGAGGACGATGTAGTGAATCGGGACGTAATTTGTGTGGTCCATCGTCATTAGGTGGCCCTGAAAGTTACAATTCACTATCAGTTTTTCGTCCGATTCGAAAATCTTTGACTCACAGCAGAACGGCCATAAGGTGCCCGAGGCAGCAATAGACCCATGGAGACAAGTCTGCTGGAGGACGATGTATTGAATCGGGACGCAATTTGTGTGTTCCATCGTCATTAGGAGGCCCTGAACGTTACAATTCACTATCAGTATTTCGTCCGATTCGAAAATCTTTGAGTCACAGCAGGCCTGCCATAAGGTGCCTGAGGCAGCAATAGACCCATGGAGACAAGTCTGCTGGAGGAAGATGTATTGAATCGGGACGCAATTTGTGTGTTCCATCGTCATTAGGAGGCCCTGAACGTTACAATTCACTATCAGTTTTTCGTCCGATTCGAAAATCTTTGAGTCACAGCAGGCCTGCCATAAGGTGCCTGAGGCAGCAATAGACCCATGGAGACAAGTCTGCTGGAGGACGATGTATTGAATCGGGACGCAATTTGAGTGATCCATCGTCATTAGGTGGCCCTGAACGTTACAATTCACTATCAGTTTTTCATCCCATTCTATAATCTACACTCACAGCAGAACGACCATAAGGTGCCCGAGACAGCAATAGTCCCATGGAGTCAAGTCGGCTAGTGGACGATGTACTGAATCGGGACGCAATTTGTGTGGTCCATCGTCATTAGGTGGCCCTGAATGTTACAAATCACTATCAGTTTTTCGTCCGATTCGAAAATCTTTGACTCACAGCAGAACGACCATAAGGTGCCCGAGGCAGCAATCGACCCATGGAGACAAGTCTGCTGGAGGACGATGTATTGAATCGGGACGCAATTTGTGTGATCCATCGTCATTAGGTGGCCCTGAAAGTTACAATTCACTATCAGTTTTTCGTCCGATTCGAAAATCTTTGACTCACAGCAGAACGGCCATAAGGTGCCTGAGGCAGCAATAGACCCATGAAGTCAAGTCTGCTGGAGGACCATGTATTGAATCAGGACGCAATTTGAGTGATCCATCGTCATTAGGAGGCCCTGAACGTTACAATTCACTATCAGTTTTTCGTCCCATTCGATAATCTAGACTCACAGCAGAACGGCCATAAGGTGCCCGAGGCAGCAATAGACCCATGGAGTCAAGTCGGCTGGAGGACGATGTATTGAATCGGGACGCAATTTGTGTGGTCCATCGTCATTAGGTGGCCCTGAATGTTACAAATCACTATCAGTTTTTCGTCCGATTCGAAAATCTTTGACTCACAGCAGAACGGCCATAAGGTGCCCGAGGCAGCAATCGACCAATGGAGACAAGTCTGCTGGAGGACGATGTATTGAATCGGGACGCAATTTGAGTGATCCATCGTCATTAGGTGGCCCTGAAAGTTACAATTCACTATCAGTTTTTCTTCCGATTCGAAAATCTTTGACTCACAGCAGAACGGCCATAAGGTGCCTGAGGCAGCAATAGACCCATGAAGTCAAGTCTGCTGGAGGACGATGTATTGAATCAGGACGCAATTTGAGTGATCCATCGTCATTAGGTGGCCCTGAACGTTACAATTCACTATCAGTTTTTCGTCCCATTCGATAATCTAGACTCACAGCAGTACGGCCATAAGGTGCCCGAGGCAGCAATAGACCCATGGAGACAAGTCGGCTGGGGACGATGTATTGAATCGGGACGCAATTTGAGTGATCCATCGTCATTAGGTGGCCCTGAACGTTACAATTCACTATCAGTTTTTCGTCCCATTCGATAATCTAGATTCACAGCACAACGGCCATAAGGTGCCCGAGGCTGCAATAGACTATCAGTTTTTCGTCCGATTCGAAAATCTTTGAGTCACAGCAGGCCTGCCATAAGGTGCCCGAGGCAGCAATAGACCCATGGAGACAAGTCTGCTGGAGGACGATGTATTGAATCGGGACGTAATTTGTGTGGTCCATCGTCATTAGGTGGCCCTGAATGTTACAATTAACTATCAGTTTTTCGTCCGATTCGAAAATCTTTGACTCACAGCAGAACGGCCATAAGGTGCCCGAGGCAGCAATAGACCCATGGAGACAAGTCTGCTGGAGGACGACGTATTGAATCGGGACGCAATTTGTGTGTTCCATCGTCATTAGGAGGCCCTGAACGTTACAATTCACTATCAGTTTTTCGTCCGATTCGAAAATCTTTGAGTCACAGCAGGCCTCACATAAGGTGCCCGAGGCAGCAATAGACCCATGGAGACAAGTCTGCTGGAGGACGATGTATTGAATCGGGACGCAATTTGAGTGATCCATCGTCATTAGGTGGCTCTGAACGTTACAATTCACTATCAGTTTTTCATCCCATTCTATAATCTACACTCACAGCAGAACGGCCATAAGGTGCCCGAGACAGCAATAGTAGCATGGAGTCAAGTCGGCTAGTGGACGATGTACTGAATCGGGACGCATTTTGTGTGGTCCATCGTCATTAGGTGGCCCTGAATGTTACAAATCACTATCAGTTTTTCGTCCGATTCGAAAATCTTTGACTCACAGCAGAACGGCCATAAGGTGCCCGAGGCAGCAATCGACCCATGGAGTCAAGTCGGCTGGAGGACGATGTATTGAATCGGGACGCAATTTGAGTGATCCATCGTCATTAGGAGGCCCTGAACGTTACAATTCACTATCAGTTTTTCGCCCCATTCGATAATCTAGACTCACAGCAGAACGGCCATAAGGTGCCCGAGGTAGCAATAGACCCATGGAGTCAAGTCGGCTGGAGGACGATGTATTGAATCGGGACGCAATTTGAGTGATCCATCGTCATTAGGTGGCCCTGAACGTTACAATTCACTATCAGTTTTTCGTCCCATTCGATAATCTAGACTCACAGCAGAACGGCCATAATGTGCCCGAGGCAGCAATAGACCCATGGAGACAAGTCTGCTGGAGGACGATGTATTGAATCGGGACGCAATTTGAGTGATCCATCGTCATTAGGAGGCCCTGAACGTTACAATTCACTATCAGTTTTTCGTCCCATTCGATAATCTAGACTCACAGCAGAACGGCCATAAGGTGCCCGAGGCAGCAATAGTCCCATGGAGTCAAGTCGGCTAGTGGACGATGTACTGAATCGGGACGCAATTTGTGTGGTCCATCGTCATTAGGTGGCCCTGAATGTTACAAATCACTATCAGTTTTTCGTCCGATTCGAAAATCTTTGACTCACAGCAGAACGGATATTAGGTGCCCGAGGCAGCAATCGACCCATGGAGACAAGTCTGCTGGAGGACGATGTATTGAATCGGGACGTAATTTGTGTGGTCCATCGTCATTAGGTGGCCCTGAATGTTACAATTGACTATCAGTTCTTCGTCCGATTCGAAAATCATTGACTCACAGCAGAACGGCCATAAGGTGCCCGAGGCAGCAATAGACCCATGGAGACAAGTCTGCTGGAGGACGATGTATTGAATCGGGACGCAATTTGTGTGTTCCATCGTCATTAGGTGCCCCTGAACGTTACAATTCACTATCAGTTTTTCGTCCGATTCGAAAATCTTTGAGTCACAGCAGGCCTGCCATAAGGTGCCCGAGGCAGCAATAGACCCATGGAGACAAGTCTGCTGGAGGACGATGTATTGAATCGGGACGCAATTTGAGTGATCCATCGTCATTAGGTGGCCCTGAACGTTACAATTCACTGTCAGTTTTTCATCCCATTCTATAATCTACACTCACAGCAGAACGGCCATAAGGTGCCCGAGACAGCAATAGTCCCATGGAGTCAAGTCGGCTAGTGGACGATGTACTGAATCGGGACGCAATTTGTGTGGTCCATCGTCATTAGGTGGCCCTGAATGTTACAAATCACTATCAGTTTTTCGTCCGATTCGAAAATCTTTGACTCACAGCAGAACGGCCATAAGGTGCCCGAGGCAGCAATCGACCCATGGAGACAAGTCTGCTGGAGGACGTTGTATTGAATCGGGACGCAATTTGAGTGATCCATCGTCATTAGGAGGCCCTGAACGTTACAATTCACTATCAGTTTTTCGTCCCATTCGATAATCTAGACTCACAGCAGAACGGCCATAAGGTGCCCGAGGCAGCAATAGACCCATGGAGTCAAGTCGGCTGGAGGACGATGTATTGAATCGGGACGCAATTTGAGTGATCCATCGTCATTAGGAGGCCCTGAACGTTACAATTCACTATCAGTTTTTCGTCCCATTCGATAATCTAGACTCACAGCAGAACGGCCATAAGGTGCCCGAGGCAGCAATAGACCCATGGAGTCAAGTCGGCTGGAGGACGATGTATTGAATCGGGACGCAATTTGAGTGATCCATCGTCATTAGGAGGCCCTGAACGTTACAATTCACTATCAGTTTTTCGTCCCATTCGATAATCTAGACTCACAGAAGAACGGCCATAAGGAGCCCGAGGCAGCAATAGACCCATGGAATCAAGTCGGCTGGAGGACGATGTATTGAATCGGGACGCAATTTGAGTGATCCATCGTCATTAGGTGGCCCTGAACGTTACAATTCACTATCAGTTTTTCGTCCCATTCGATAATCTAGACTCACAGCAGAACGGCCATAAGGTGCCCGAGGCAGCAGTAGACCCATGGAGACAAGTCTGCTGGAGGACGATGTATTGAATCGGGACGCGATTTGAGTGATCCATCGTCATTAGGAGGCCCTGAACGTTACAATTCACTATCAGTTTTTTGTCCCATTCGATAATCTAGACTCACAGCAGAACGGCCATAAGGTGCCCGAGGCAGCAATAGACCCATGGAGTCAAGTCGGCTGGAGGACGATGTATTGAATCGGGACGCAATTTGAGTGATCCATCGTCATTAGGTGGTCCTGAACGTTACAATTCACTATCAGTTTTTCGTCCGATTCGAAAATCTTTGACTCACAGCAGAACGGCCATAAGGTGCCCGAGGCAGCAATAGACCCATGAAGTCAAGTCTGCTGGAGGACGATGTATTGAATCGGGACGCAATTTTAGTGTTCCATCGTCATTAGGAGGCCCTGAACGTTACAATTCACTATCAGTTTTTCGTCCGATTCGAAAATCTTTGAGTCACAGCAAGCCTGCCATAAGGTGCCCGAGGCAGCAATAGACCCATGGAGACAAGTCTGCTGGAGGACGATGTATTGAATCGGGACGCAATTTGAGTGATCCATCGTCATTAGGAGGCCCTGAACGTTACAATTCACTATCAGTTTTTCATCCCATTCTATAATCTACACTCACAGCAGAACGGCCATAAGGTGCCCGAGACAGCAATAGTCCCATGGAGTCAAGTCGGCTAGTGGACGATGTACTGAATCGGGACGCAATTTGTGTGGTCCATCGTCATTAGGTGGCCCTGAATGTTACAAATCACTATCAGTTTTTCGTCCGATTCGAAAATCTTTGACTCACAGCAGAACGGCCATAAGGTGCCCGAGGCAGCAATCGACCCATGGAGACAAGTCTGCTGGAGGACGTTGTATTGAATCGGGACGCAATTTGAGTGATCCATCGTCATTAGGAGGCCCTGAACGTTACAATTCACTATCAGTTTTTCGTCCCATTCGATAATCTAGACTCATAGCAGAACGGCCATAAGGTGCCCGAGGCAGCAATAGACCCATGGAGTCAAGTCGGCTGGAGGACGATGTATTGAATCGGGACGCAATTTGAGTGATCCATCGTCATTAGGAGGCCCTGAACGTTACAATTCACTATCAGTTTTTCGTCCCATTCGATAATCTAGACTCACAGCAGAACGGCCATAAGGTGCCCGAGGCATCAATAGACCCATGGAGTCAAGTTGGCTGAAGAACGATGTATTGAATCGGGACGCAATTTGAGTGATCCATCGTCATTAGGTGGCCCTGAACGTTACAATTCACTATCAGTTTTTCGTCCCATTCGATAATCTAGACTCACAGCAGAACGGCCATAAGGTGCCCGAGGCAGCAATAGAACCATGGAGACAAGTCTGCTGGAGGACGATGTATTGAATCGGGACGCAATTTGAGTGATCCATCGTCATTAGGAGGCCCTGAACGTTACAATTCACTATCAGTTTTTCGTCCCATTCGATAATCTAGACTCACAGCAGAACGGCCATAAGGTGCCCGAGGCAGCAATAGTCCCATGGAGTCAAGTTGGCTAGTGGACGATGTACTGAATCGGGACGCAATTTGTGTGGTCCATCGTCATTAGGTGGCCCTGAATGTTACAAATCACTATCAGTTTTTCGTCCGATTCGAAAATCTTTGACTCACAGCAGAACGGATATTAGGTGCCCGAGGCAGCAATCGACCCATGGAGACAAGTCTGCTGGAGGACGATGTATTGAATCGGGACGTAATTTGTGTGGTCCATCGTCATTAGGTGGCCCTGAATGTTACAATTCACTATCAGTTTTTCGTCCGATTCGAAAATCTTTGACTCACAGCAGAACGGCCATAAGGTGCCCGAGGCAGCAATAGACCCATGGAGACAAGTCTGCTGGAGGACGATGTATTGAATCGGGACGCAATTTGTGTGTTCCATCGTCATTAGGAGGCCCTGAACGTTACAATTCACTATCAGTTTTTCGTCCGATTCGAAAATCTTTGAGTCACAGCAGGCCTGCCATAAGGTGCCCGAGGCAGCAATAGACCCATGGAGACAAGTCTGCTGGAGGACGATGTATTGAATCGGGACGCAATTTGAGTGATCCATCGTCATTAGGTGGCCCTGAACGTTACAATTCACTATCAGTTTTTCATCCCATTCTATAATCTACACTCACAGAGAACGGCCATAAGGTGCCCGAGACAGCAATAGTCCCATGGAGTCAAGTCGGCTAGTGGACGATGTACTGAATCGGGACGCAATTTGTGTGGTCCATCGTCATTAGGTGGCCCTGAATGTTACAAATCACTATCAGTTTTTCGTCCGATTCGAAAATCTTTGACTCACAGCAGAACGGCCATAAGGTGCCCGAGGCAGCAATCGACCCATGGAGACAAGTCTGCTGGAGGACGATGTATTGAATCGGGACGCAATTTGAGTGATCCATCGTCATTAGGTGGCCCTGAAAGTTACAATTCACTATCAGTTTTTCGTCCGATTCAAAAATTTTTGACTCACAGCAGAACGGCCATAAGGTGCCCGAGGCAGCAATCGACCCATGGAGACAAGTCAGCTGGAGGACGTTGTATTGAATCGGGACGCAATTTGAGTGATCCATCGTCATTAGGAGGCCCTGAACGTTACAATTCACTATCAGTTTTTCGTCCCATTCGATAATCTAGACTCACAGCAGAACGGCCATAAGGTGCCCGAGGCAGCAATAGACCCATGGAGTCAAGTCGGCTGGAGGACGATGTATTGAATCGGGACGCAATTTGAGTGATCCATCGTCATTAGGAGGCCCTGAACGTTACAATTCACTATCAGTTTTTCGTCCCATTCGATAATCTAGACTCACAGCAGAACGGCCATAAGGTGCCCGAGGCAGCAATAGACCCATGGAGTCAAGTCGGCTGGAGGAGGATGTATTGAATCGGGACGCAATTTGAGTGATCCATCGTCATTAGGAGGCCCTGAACGTTACAATTCACTATCAGTTTTTCGTCCGATTCGAAAATCTTTGACTCACAGCAGAACGGCCATAAGGTGCCCGAGGCAGCAATAGACCCATGAAGTCAAGTGTGCTGGAGGACGATGTATTGAATCGGGACGCAATTTTAGTGTTCCATCGTCATTAGGAGGCCCTGAACGTTACAATTCACTATCAGTTTTTCGTCCGATTCGAAAATCTTTGACTCACAGGAGAACGGCCATAAGGTGCCCGAGGCAGCAATCGACCCATGGAGACAAGTCTGCTGGAGGACGTTGTATTGAATCGGGACGCAATTTGAGTGATCCATCGTCATTAGGAGGCCCTGAACGTTACAATTCACTATCAGTTTTTCGTCCCATTCGATAATCTAGACTCACAGCAGAACGGCCATAAGGTGCCCGAGGCAGCAATAGACCCATGGAGTCAAGTCGGCTGGAGGACGATGTATTGAATCGGGACGCAATTTGAGTGATCCATCGTCATTAGGAGACCCTGAACGTTACAATTCACTATCAGTTTTTCGTCCCATTCGATAATCTAGACTCACAGCAGAACGGCCATAAGGTGCCCGAGGCAGCAATAGACCCATGGAGTCAAGTCGGCTGGAGGACGATGTATTGAATCGGGACGCAATTTGAGTGATCCATCGTCATTAGGTGGCCCTGAACGTTACAATTCACTATCAGTTTTTCGTCCCATTCGATAATCTAGACTCACAGCAGAACGGCCATAAGGTGCCCGAGGCAGCAATAGACCCATGGAGACAAGTCTGCTGGAGGACGATGTATTGAATCGGGACGCAATTTGAGTGATCCATCGTCATTAGGAGGCCCTGAACGTTACAATTCACTATCAGTTTTTCGTCCCATTCGATAATCTAGACTCACAGCAGAACGGCCATAAGGTGCCCGAGGCAGCAATAGTCCCATGGAGTCAAGTCGGCTAGTGGACGATGTACTGAATCGGGACGCAATTTGTGTGGTCCATCGTCATTAGGTGGCCCTGAATGTTACAAATCACTATCAGTTTTTCGTCCGATTCGAAAATCTTTGACTCACAGCAGAACGGATATTAGGTGCCCGAGGCAGCAATCGACCCATGGAGACAAGTCTGCTGGAGGACGATGTATTGAATCGGGACGTAATTTGTGTGGTCCATCGTCATTAGGTGGCCCTGAATGTTACAATTGACTATCAGTTTTTCGTCCGATTCGAAAATCTTTGACTCACAGCAGAACGGCCATAAGGTGCCCGAGGCAGCAATAGACCCATGGAGACAAGTCTGCTGGAGGACGATGTATTGAATCGGGACGCAATTTGTGTGTTCCATCGTCATTAGGAGGCCCTGAACGTTACAATTCACTATCAGTTTTTCGTCCGATTCGAAAATCTTTGAGTCACAGCAGGCCTGCCATAAGGTGCCCGAGGCAGCAATAGACCCATGGAGACAAGTCTGCTGGAGGACGATGTATTGAATCGGGACGCAATTTGAGTGATCCATCGTCATTAGGTGGCCCTGAACGTTACAATTCACTATCAGTTTTTCATCCCATTCTATAATCTACACTCACAGCAGAACGGCCATAAGGTGCCCGAGACAGCAATAGTCCCATGGAGTCAAGTCGGCTAGTGGACGATGTACTGAATCGGGACGCAATTTGTGTGGTCCATCGTCATTAGGTGGCCCTGAATGTTACAAATCACTATCAGTTTTTCGTCCGATTCGAAAATCTTTGACTCACAGCAGAACGGCCATAAGGTGCCCGAGGCAGCAATCGACCCATGGAGACAAGTCTGCTGGAGGACGATGTATTGAATCGGGACGCAATTTGAGTGATCCATCGTCATTAGGTGGCCCTGAAAGTTACAATTCACTATCAGTTTTTCGTCCGATTCGAAAATCTTTGACTCACAGCAGAACGGCCATAAGGTGCCCGAGGCAGCAATCGACCCATGGAGACAAGTCTGCTGGAGGACGTTGTATTGAATCGGGACGCAATTTGAGTGTTCCATCGTCATTAGGAGGCCCTGAACGTTACAATTCACTATCAGGTTTTCATCCCATTCGATAATCTAGACTCACAGCAGAACGGCCATAAGGTGCCCGAGGCAGCAATAGACCCATGGAGTCAAGTCGGCTGGAGGACGATGTATTGAATCGGGACACAATTTGAGTGATCCATCGTCATTAGGAGGCCCTGAACGTTACCATTCACTATCAGATTTTCGTCCCATTCGATAATCTAGACTCACAGCAGAACGGCCATAAGGTGCCCGAGGCAGCAATAGACCCATGGAGTCAAGTGGGCTGGAGGACGATGTATTGAATCGGGACGCAATTTGAGTGATCCATCGTCATTAGGAGGCCCTGAACGTTACAATTCACTATCAGTTTTTCGTCCCATTCGATAATCTAGACTCACAGCAGAACGGCCATAAGGTGCCCGAGGCAGCAATAGTCCCATGGAGTCAAGTCGGCTAGTGGACGATGTACTGAATCGGGACGCAATTTGTGTGGTCCATCGTCATTAGGTGGCCCTGAATGTTACAAATCACTATCAGTTTTTCGTCCGATTCGAAAATCTTTGACTCACAGCAGAACGGCCATAAGGTGCCCGAGGCAGCAATAGACCCATGGAGACAAGTCTGCTGGAGGACGATGTATTGAATCGGGACGCAATTTGTGTGTTCCATCGTCATTAGGAGGCCCTGAACGTTACAATTCACTATCAGTTTTTCGTCCGATTCGAAAATCTTTGAGTCACAGCAGGCCTGCCATAAGGTGCCCGAGGCAGCAATAGACCCATGGAGACAAGTCTGCTGGAGGACGATGTATTGAATCGGGACGCAATTTGAGTGATCCATCGTCATTAGGTGGCCCTGAACGTTACAATTCACTATCAGTTTTTCATCCCATTCTATAATCTACACTCACAGCAGAACGGCCATAACGTGCCCGAGACAGCAATAGTCCCATGGAGTCAAGTCGGCTAGTGGACGATGTACTGAATCGGGACGCAATTTGTGTGGTCCATCGTCATTAGGTGGCCCTGAATGTTACAAATCACTATCAGTTTTTCGTCCGATTCGAAAATCTTTGACTCACAGCAGAACGGCCATAAGGTGCCCGAGGCAGCAATCGACCCATGGAGACAAGTCTGCTGGAGGACGTTGTATTGAATCGGGACGCAATTTGAGTGATCCATCGTCATTAGGAGGCCCTGAACGTTACAATTCACTATCAGTTTTTCGTCCCATTCGATAATCTAGACTCACAGCAGAACGGCCATAAGGTGCCCGAGGCAGCAATAGACCCATGGAGTCAAGTCGGCTGGAGGACGATGTATTGAATCGGGACGCAATTTGAGTGATCCATCGTCATTAGGAGGCCCTGAACGTTACAATTCACTATCAGTTTTTCGTCCCATTCGATAATCTAGACTCACAGCAGAACGGCCATAAGGTGCCCGAGGCAGCAATAGACCCATGGAGTCAAGTCGGCTGGAGGACGATGTATTGAATCGGGACGCAATTTGAGTGATCCATCGTCATTAGGTGGCCCTGAACGTTACAATTCACTATCAGTTTTTCGTCCCATTCGATAATCTAGACTCACAGCAGAACGGCCATAAGGTGCCCGAGGCAGCAATAGACCCATGGAGACAAGTCTGCTGGAGGACGATGTATTGAATCGGGACGCAATTTGAGTGATCCATCGTCATTAGGAGGCCCTGAACGTTACAATTCACTATCAGTTTTTCGTCCCATTCGATAATCTAGACTCACAGCAGAACGGCCATAAGGTGCCCGAGGCAGCAATAGTCCCATGGAGTCAAGTCGGCTAGTGGACGATGTACTGAATCGGGACGCAATTTGTGTGGTCCATCGTCATTAGGTGGCCCTGAATGTTACAAATCACTATCAGTTTTTCGTCCGATTCGAAAATCTTTGACTCACAGCAGAACGGATGTTAGGTGCCCGAGGCAGCAATCGACCCATGGAGACAAGTCTGCTGGAGGACGATGTATTGAATCGGGACGTAATTTGTGTGGTCCATCGTCATTAGGTGGCCCTGAATGTTACAATTGACTATCAGGTTTTCGTCCGATTCGAAAATCTTTGACTCACAGCAGAACGGCCATAAGGTGCCCGAGGCAGCAATAGACCCATGGAGACAAGTCTGCTGGAGGATGATGTATTGAATCGGGACGCAATTTGAGTGATCCATCGTCATTAGGTGGCCCTGAACGTTACAATTCACTATCAGTTTTTCATCCCATTCTATAATCTACACTCACAGCAGAACGGCCATAAGGTGCCCGAGACAGCAATAGTCCCATGGAGTCAAGTCGGCTAGTGGACGATGTACTGAATCGGGACGCTATTTGTGTGGTCCATCGTCATTAGGTGGCCCTGAATGTTACAAATCACTATCAGTTTTTCGTCCGATTCGAAAATCTTTGACTCACAGCAGAACGGCCATAAGGTGCCCAGGCAGCAATCGACCCATGGAGACAAGTCTGCTGGAGGACGATGTATTGAATCGGGACGCAATTTGAGTGATCCATCGTCATTAGGAGGCCCTGAACGTTACAATTCACTATCAGTTTTTCGTCCCATTCGATAATCTAGACTCACAGCAGAACGGCCATAAGGTGCCCGAGGCAGCAATAGACCCATGGAGTCAAGTCGGCTGGAGGACGATGTATTGAATCGGGACGCAATTTGAGTGATCCATCGTCATTAGGAGGCCCTGAAAGTTACAATTCACTATCAGTTTTTCGTCCCATTCGATAATCTAGACTCACAGCAGAACGGCCATAAGGTGCCCGAGGCAGCAATAGACCCATGGAGTCAAGTCGGCTGGAGGACGATGTATTGAATCGGGACGCAATTTGAGTGATCCATCGTCATTAGGTGGCCCTGAACGTTACAATTCACTATCAGTTTTTCGTCCCATTCGATAATCTAGACTCACAGCAGAACGGCCATAAGGTGCCCGAGGCAGCAATAGACAAATGGAGACAAGTCTGCTGGAGGACAATGTATTGAATCGGGACGCAATTTGAGTGATCCATCGTCATTAGGAGGCCCTGAACGTTACAATTCATTATCAGTTTTTTGTCCCATTCGATAATCTAGACTCACAGCAGAACGGCCATAAGGTGCCCGAGGCAGCAATAGACCCATGGAGTCAAGTCGGCTGGAGGACGATGTATTGAATCGGGACGCAATTTGAGTGATCCATCGTCATTAGGTGGTCCTGAACGTTACAATTCACTATCAGTTTTTCGTCCGATTCGAAAATCTTTGACTCACAGCAGAACGGCCATAAGGTGCCCGAGGCAGCAATAGACCCATGAAGTCAAGTCTGCTGGAGGACGATGTATTGAATCGGGACGCAATTTTAGCGTTCCATCGTCATTAGGAGGCACTGAACGTTACAATTCACTATCAGTTTTTCGTCCGATTCGAAAATCTTTGAGTCACAGCAGGCCTGCCATAAGGTGCCCGAGGCAGCAATAGACCCATGGAGACAAGCCTGCTGGAGGACGATGTATTGAATCGGGACGCAATTTGAGTGATCCATCGTCATTAGGAGGCCCTGAAAGTTACAATTCACTATCAGTTTTTCGTCCCATTCGATAATCTAGACTCACAGCAGAACGGCCATAAGGTGCCCGAGGCAGCAATAGACCCATGGAGTCAAGTCGGCTGGAGGACGATGTATTGAATCGGGACACAATTTGAGTGATCCATCGTCATTAGGAGGCCCTGAACGTTACCATTCACTATCAGTTTTTCGTCCCATTCGATAATCTAGACTCACAGCAGAACGGCCATAAGGTGCCCGAGGCAGCAATAGACCCATGGAGTCAAGTGGGCTGGAGGACGATGTATTGAATCGGGACGCAATTTGAGTGATCCATCGTCATTAGGAGGCCCTGAACGTTACAATTCACTATCAGTTTTTCGTCCCATTCGATAATCTAGACTCACAGCAGAACGGCCATAAGGTGCCCGAGGCAGCAATAGTCCCATGGAGTCAAGTCGGCTAGTGGACGATGTACTGAATCGGGACGCAATTTGTGTGGTCCATCGTCATTAGGTGGCCCTGAATGTTACAAATCACTATCAGTTTTTCGTCCGATTCGAAAATCTTTGACTCACAGCAGAACGGCCATAAGGTGCCCGAGGCAGCAATAGACCCATGGAGACAAGTCTGCTGGAGGACGATGTATTGAATCGGGACGCAATTTGTGTGTTCCATCGTCATTAGGAGGCCCTGAACGTTACAATTCACTATCAGTTTTTCGTCCGATTCGAAAATCTTTGAGTCACAGCAGGCCTGCCATAAGGTGCCCGAGGCAGCAATAGACCCATGGAGACAAGTCTGCTGGAGGACGATGTATTGAATCGGGACGCAATTTGAGTGATCCATCGTCATTAGGTGGCCCTGAACGTTACAATTCACTATCAGTTTTTCATCCCATTCTATAATCTACACTCACAGCAGAACGGCCATAACGTGCCCGAGACAGCAATAGTCCCATGGAGTCAAGTCGGCTAGTGGACGATGTACTGAATCGGGACGCAATTTGTGTGGTCCATCGTCATTAGGTGGCCCTGAATGTTACAAATCACTATCAGTTTTTCGTCCGATTCGAAAATCTTTGACTCACAGCAGAACGGCCATAAGGTGCCCGAGGCAGCAATCGACCCATGGAGACAAGTCTGCTGGAGGACGTTGTATTGAATCGGGACGCAATTTGAGTGATCCATCGTCATTAGGTGGCCCTGAACGTTACAATTCACTATCAGTTTTTCGTCCCATTCGATAATCTAGACTCACAGCAGTACGGCCATAAGGTGCCCGAGGCAGCAATAGACCCATGGAGACAAGTCGGCTGGGGACGATGTATTGAATCGGGACGCAATTTGAGTGATCCATCGTCATTAGGTGGCCCTGAACGTTACAATTCACTATCAGTTTTTCGTCCCATTCGATAATCTAGATTCACAGCACAACGGCCATAAGGTGCCCGAGGCTGCAATAGACTATCAGTTTTTCGTCCGATTCGAAAATCTTTGAGTCACAGCAGGCCTGCCATAAGGTGCCCGAGGCAGCAATAGACCCATGGAGACAAGTCTGCTGGAGGACGATGTATTGAATCGGGACGTAATTTGTGTGGTCCATCGTCATTAGGTGGCCCTGAATGTTACAATTGACTATCAGTTTTTCGTCCGATTCGAAAATCTTTGACTCACAGCAGAACGGCCATAAGGTGCCCGAGGCAGCAATAGACCCATGGAGACAAGTCTGCTGGAGGACGACGTATTGAATCGGGACGCAATTTGTGTGTTCCATCGTCATTAGGAGGCCCTGAACGTTACAATTCACTATCAGTTTTTCGTCCGATTCGAAAATCTTTGAGTCACAGCAGGCCTCACATAAGGTGCCCGAGGCAGCAATAGACCCATGGAGACAAGTCTGCTGGAGGACGATGTATTGAATCGGGACGCAATTTGAGTGATCCATCGTCATTAGGTGGCCCTGAACGTTACAATTCACTATCAGTTTTTCATCCCATTCTATAATCTACACTCACAGCAGAACGGCCATAAGGTGCCCGAGACAGCAATAGTAGCATGGAGTCAAGTCGGCTAGTGGACGATGTACTGAATCGGGACGCATTTTGTGTGGTCCATCGTCATTAGGTGGCCCTGAATGTTACAAATCACTATCAGTTTTTCGTCCGATTCGAAAATCTTTGACTCACAGCAGAACGGCCATAAGGTGCCCGAGGCAGCAATCGACCCATGGAGTCAAGTCGGCTGGAGGACGATGAATTGAATCGGGACGCAATTTGAGTGATCCATCGTCATTAGGAGGCCCTGAACGTTACAATTCACTATCAGTTTTTCGCCCCATTCGATAATCTAGACTCACAGCAGAACGGCCATAAGGTGCCCGAGGTAGCAATAGACCCATGGAGTCAAGTCGGCTGGAGGACGATGTATTGAATCGGGACGCAATTTGAGTGATCCATCGTCATTAGGTGGCCCTGAACATTACAATTCACTATCAGTTTTTCGTCCCATTCGATAATCTAGACTCACAGCAGAACGGCCATAATGTGCCCGAGGCAGCAATAGACCCATGGAGACAAGTCTGCTGGAGGACGATGTATTGAATCGGGACGCAATTTGAGTGATCCATCGTCATTAGGAGGCCCTGAACGTTACAATTCACTATCAGTTTTTCGTCCCATTCGATAATCTAGACTCACAGCAGAACGGCCATAAGGTGCCCGAGGCAGCAATAGTCCCATGGAGTCAAGTCGGCTAGTGGACGATGTACTGAATCGGGACGCAATTTGTGTGGTCCATCGTCATTAGGTGGCCCTGAATGTTACAAATCACTATCAGTTTTTCGTCCGATTCGAAAATCTTTGACTCACAGCAGAACGGATATTAGGTGCCCGAGGCAGCAATCGACCCATGGAGACAAGTCTGCTGGAGGACGATGTATTGAATCGGGACGTAATTTGTGTGGTCCATCGTCATTAGGTGGCCCTGAATGTTACAATTGACTATCAGTTCTTCGTCCGATTCGAAAATCATTGACTCACAGCAGAACGGCCATAAGGTGCCCGAGGCAGCAATAGACCCATGGAGACAAGTCTGCTGGAGGACGATGTATTGAATCGGGACGCAATTTGTGTGTTCCATCGTCATTAGGTGCCCCTGAACGTTACAATTCACTATCAGTTTTTCGTCCGATTCGAAAATCTTTGAGTCACAGCAGGCCTGCCATAAGGTGCCCGAGGCAGCAATAGACCCATGGAGACAAGTCTGCTGGAGGACGATGTATTGAATCGGGACGCAATTTGAGTGATCCATCGTCATTAGGTGGCCCTGAACGTTACAATTCACTATCAGTTTTTCATCCCATTCTATAATCTACACTCACAGCAGAACGGCCATAAGGTGCCCGAGACAGCAATAGTAGCATGGAGTCAAGTCGGCTAGTGGACGATGTACTGAATCGGGACGCATTTTGTGTGGTGCATCGTCATTAGGTGGCCCTGAATGTTACAAATCACTATCAGTTTTTCGTCCGATTCGAAAATCTTTGACTCACAGCAGAACGGCCATAAGGTGCCCGAGGCAGCAATCGACCCATGGAGTCAAGTCGGCTGGAGGACGATGAATTGAATCGGGACGCAATTTGAGTGATCCATCGTCATTAGGAGGCCCTGAACGTTACAATTCACTATCAGTTTTTCGCCCCATTCGATAATCTAGACTCACAGCAGAACGGCCATAAGGTGCCCGAGGTAGCAATAGACCCATGGAGTCAAGTCGGCTGGAGGACGATGTATTGAATCGGGACGCAATTTGAGTGATCCATCGTCATTAGGTGGCCCTGAACATTACAATTCACTATCAGTTTTTCGTCCCATTCGATAATCTAGACTCACAGCAGAACGGCCATAATGTGCCCGAGGCAGCAATAGACCCATGGAGACAAGTCTGCTGGAGGACGATGTATTGAATCGGGACGCAATTTGAGTGATCCATCGTCATTAGGAGGCCCTGAACGTTACAATTCACTATCAGTTTTTCGTCCCATTCGATAATCTAGACTCACAGCAGAACGGCCATAAGGTGCCCGAGGCAGCAATAGTCCCATGGAGTCAAGTCGGCTAGTGGACGATGTACTGAATCGGGACGCAATTTGTGTGGTCCATCGTCATTAGGTGGCCCTGAATGTTACAAATCACTATCAGTTTTTCGTCCGATTCGAAAATCTTTGACTCACAGCAGAACGGATATTAGGTGCCCGAGGCAGCAATCGACCCATGGAGACAAGTCTGCTGGAGGACGATGTATTGAATCGGGACGTAATTTGTGTGGTCCATCGTCATTAGGTGGCCCTGAATGTTACAATTGACTATCAGTTCTTCGTCCGATTCGAAAATCATTGACTCACAGCAGAACGGCCATAAGGTGCCCGAGGCAGCAATAGACCCATGGAGACAAGTCTGCTGGAGGACGATGTATTGAATCGGGACGCAATTTGTGTGTTCCATCGTCATTAGGTGCCCCTGAACGTTACAATTCACTATCAGTTTTTCGTCCGATTCGAAAATCTTTGAGTCACAGCAGGCCTGCCATAAGGTGCCCGAGGCAGCAATAGACCCATGGAGACAAGTCTGCTGGAGGACGATGTATTGAATCGGGACGCAATTTGAGTGATCCATCGTCATTAGGTGGCCCTGAACGTTACAATTCACTGTCAGTTTTTCATCCCATTCTATAATCTACACTCACAGCAGAACGGCCATAAGGTGCCCGAGACAGCAATAGTCCCATGGAGTCAAGTCGGCTAGTGGACGATGTACTGAATCGGGACGCAATTTGTGTGGTCCATCGTCATTAGGTGGCCCTGAATGTTACAAATCACTATCAGTTTTTCGTCCGATTCGAAAATCTTTGACTCACAGCAGAACAGCCATAAGGTGCCCGAGGCAGCAATCGACCCATGGAGACAAGTCTGCTGGAGGACGTTGTATTGAATCGGGACGCAATTTGAGTGATCCATCGTCATTAGGAGGCCCTGAACGTTACAATTCACTATCAGTTTTTCGTCCCATTCGATAATCTAGACTCACAGCAGAACGGCCATAAGGTGCCCGAGGCAGCAATAGACCCATGGAGTCAAGTCGGCTGGAGGACGATGTATTGAATCGGGACGCAATTTGAGTGATCCATCGTCATTAGGAGGCCCTGAACGTTACAATTCACTATCAGTTTTTCGTCCCATTCGATAATCTAGACTCACAGCAGAACGGCCATAAGGTGCCCGAGGCAGCAATAGACCCATGGAGTCAAGTCGGCTGGAGGACGATGTATTGAATCGGGACGCAATTTGAGTGATCCATCGTCATTAGGAGGCCCTGAACGTTACAATTCACTATCAGTTTTTCGTCCCATTCGATAATCTAGACTCACAGAAGAACGGCCATAAGGAGCCCGAGGCAGCAATAGACCCATGGAATCAAGTCGGCTGGAGGACGATGTATTGAATCGGGACGCAATTTGAGTGATCCATCGTCATTAGGTGGCCCTGAACGTTACAATTCACTATCAGTTTTTCGTCCCATTCGATAATCTAGACTCACAGCAGAACGGCCATAAGGTGCCCGAGGCAGCAGTAGACCCATGGAGACAAGTCTGCTGGAGGACGATGTATTGAATCGGGACGCAATTTGAGTGATCCATCGTCATTAGGAGGCCCTGAACGTTACAATTCACTATCAGTTTTTTGTCCCATTCGATAATCTAGACTCACAGCAGAACGGCCATAAGGTGCCCGAGGCAGCAATAGACCCATGGAGTCAAGTCGGCTGGAGGACGATGTATTGAATCGGGACGCAATTTGAGTGATCCATCGTCATTAGGTGGTCCTGAACGTTACAATTCACTATCAGTTTTTCGTCCGATTCGAAAATCTTTGACTCACAGCAGATCGGCCATAAGGTGCCCGAGGCAGCAATAGACCCATGAAGTCAAGTCTGCTGGAGGACGATGTATTGAATCGGGACGCAATTTTAGTGTTCCATCGTCATTAGGAGGCCCTGAACGTTACAATTCACTATCAGTTTTTCGTCCGATTCGAAAATCTTCGAGTCACAGCAAGCCTGCCATAAGGTGCCCGAGGCAGCAATAGACCCATGGAGACAAGTCTGCTGGAGGACGATGTATTGAATCGGGACGCAATTTGAGTGATCCATCGTCATTAGGAGGCCCTGAACGTTACAATTCACTATCAGTTTTTCATCCCATTCTATAATCTACACTCACAGCAGAACGGCCATAAGGTGCCCGAGACAGCAATAGTCCCATGGAGTCAAGTCGGCTAGTGGACGATGTACTGAATCGGGACGCAATTTGTGTGGTCCATCGTCATTAGGTGGCCCTGAATGTTACAAATCACTATCAGTTTTTCGTCCGATTCGAAAATCTTTGACTCACAGCAGAACGGCCATAAGGTGCCCGAGGCAGCAATCGACCCATGGAGACAAGTCTGCTGGAGGACGTTGTATTGAATCGGGACGCAATTTGAGTGATCCATCGTCATTAGGAGGCCCTGAACGTTACAATTCACTATCAGTTTTTCGTCCCATTCGATAATCTAGACTCACAGCAGAACGGCCATAAGGTGCCCGAGGCAGCAATAGACCCATGGAGTCAAGTCGGCTGGAGGACGATGTATTGAATCGGGACGCAATTTGAGTGATCCATCGTCATTAGGAGGCCCTGAACGTTACAATTCACAATCAGTTTTTCGTCCCATTCGATAATCTAGACTCACAGCAGAACGGCCATAAGGTGCCCGAGGCATCAATAGACCCATGGAGTCAAGTTGGCTGAAGGACGATGTATTGAATCGGGACGCAATTTGAGTGATCCATCGTCATTAGGTGGCCCTGAACGTTACAATTCACTATCAGTTTTTCGTCCCATTCGATAATCTAGACTCACAGCAGAACGGCCATAAGGTGCCCGAGGCAGCAATAGACCCATGGAGACAAGTCTGCTGGAGGACGATGTATTGAATCGGGACGCAATTTGAGTGATCCATCGTCATTAGGAGGCCCTGAACGTTACAATTCACTATCAGTTTTTCGTCCCATTCGATAATCTAGACTCACAGCAGAACGGCCATAAGGTGCCCGAGGCAGCAATAGTCCCATGGAGTCAAGTTGGCTAGTGGACGATGTACTGAATCGGGACGCAATTTGTGTGGTCCATCGTCATTAGGTGGCCCTGAATGTTACAAATCACTATCAGTTTTTCGTCCGATTCGAAAATCTTTGACTCACAGCAGAACGGATATTAGGTGCCCGAGGCAGCAATCGACCCATGGAGACAAGTCTGCTGGAGGACGATGTATTGAATCGGGACGTAATTTGTGTGGTCCATCGTCATTAGGTGGCCCTGAATGTTACAATTCACTATCAGTTTTTCGTCCGATTCGAAAATCTTTGACTCACAGCAGAACGGCCATAAGGTGCCCGAGGCAGCAATAGACCCATGGAGACAAGTCTGCTGGAGGACGATGTATTGAATCGGGACGCAATTTGTGTGTTCCATCGTCATTAGGAGGCCCTGAACGTTACAATTCACTATCAGTTTTTCGTCCGATTCGAAAATCTTTGAGTCACAGCAGGCCTGCCATAAGGTGCCCGAGGCAGCAATAGACCCATGGAGACAAGTCTGCTGGAGGACGATGTATTGAATCGGGACGCAATTTGAGTGATCCATCGTCATTAGGTGGCCCTGAACGTTACAATTCACTATCAGTTTTTCATCCCATTCTATAATCTACACTCACAGAGAACGGCCATAAGGTGCCCGAGACAGCAATAGTCCCATGGAGTCAAGTCGGCTAGTGGACGATGTACTGAATCGGGACGCAATTTGTGTGGTCCATCGTCATTAGGTGGCCCTGAATGTTACAAATCACTATCAGTTTTTCGTCCGATTCGAAAATCTTTGACTCACAGCAGAACGGCCATAAGGTGCCCGAGGCAGCAATCGACCCATGGAGACAAGTCTGCTGGAGGACGATGTATTGAATCGGGACGCAATTTGAGTGATCCATCGTCATTAGGTGGCCCTGAAAGTTACAATTCACTATCAGTTTTTCGTCCGATTCAAAAATTTTTGACTCACAGCAGAACGGCCATAAGGTGCCCGAGGCAGCAATCGACCCATGGAGACAAGTCTGCTGGAGGACGTTGTATTGAATCGGGACGCAATTTGAGTGATCCATCGTCATTAGGAGGCCCTGAACGTTACAATTCACTATCAGTTTTTCGTCCCATTCGATAATCTAGACTCACAGCAGAACGGCCATAAGGTGCCCGAGGCAGCAATAGACCCATGGAGTCAAGTCGGCTGGAGGACGATGTATTGAATCGGGACGCAATTTGAGTGATCCATCGTCATTAGGAGGCCCTGAACGTTACAATTCACTATCAGTTTTTCGTCCCATTCGATAATCTAGACTCACAGCAGAACGGCCATAAGGTGCCCGAGGCAGCAATAGACCCATGGAGTCAAGTCGGCTGGAGGAGGATGTATTGAATCGGGACGCAATTTGAGTGATCCATCGTCATTAGGAGGCCCTGAACGTTACAATTCACTATCAGTTTTTCGTCCGATTCGAAAATCTTTGACTCACAGCAGAACGGCCATAAGGTGCCCGAGGCAGCAATAGACCCATGAAGTCAAGTGTGCTGGAGGACGATGTATTGAATCGGGACGCAATTTTAGTGTTCCATCGTCATTAGGAGGCCCTGAACGTTACAATTCACTATCAGTTTTTCGTCCGATTCGAAAATCTTTGAGTCACAGCAGGCCTGCCATAAGGTGCCCGAGGCAGCACTAGACGCATGGAGACAAGTCTGCTGGAGGACGATGTATTGAATCGGGACGCAATTTGAGTGATCCATCGTCATTAGGAGGCCCTGAACGTTACAATTCACTATCAGTTTTTCGTCCCATTCGATAATCTAGACTCACAGCAGAACGGCCATAAGGTGCCCGAGGCAGCAATAGTCCCATGGAGTCACGTCGGCTAGTGGACGATGTACTGAATCGGGACGCAATTTGTGTGGTCCATCGTCATTAGGTGGCCCTGAATGTTACAAATCACTATCAGTTTTTCGTCCGATTCGAAAATCTTTGACTCACAGGAGAACGGCCATAAGGTGCCCGAGGCAGCAATCGACCCATGGAGACAAGTCTGCTGGAGGACGTTGTATTGAATCGGGACGCAATTTGAGTGATCCATCGTCATTAGGAGGCCCTGAACGTTACAATTCACTATCAGTTTTTCGTCCCATTCGATAATCTAGACTCACAGCAGAACGGCCATAAGGTGCCCGAGGCAGCAATAGACCCATGGAGTCAAGTCGGCTGGAGGACGATGTATTGAATCGGGACGCAATTTGAGTGATCCATCGTCATTAGGAGACCCTGAACGTTACAATTCACTATCAGTTTTTCGTCCCATTCGATAATCTAGACTCACAGCAGAACGGCCATAAGGTGCCCGAGGCAGCAATAGACCCATGGAGTCAAGTCGGCTGGAGGACGATGTATTGAATCGGGACGCAATTTGAGTGATCCATCGTCATTAGGTGGCCCTGAACGTTACAATTCACTATCAGTTTTTCGTCCCATTCGATAATCTAGACTCACAGCAGAACGGCCATAAGGTGCCCGAGGCAGCAATAGACCCATGGAGACAAGTCTGCTGGAGGACGATGTATTGAATCGGGACGCAATTTGAGTGATCCATCGTCATTAGGAGGCCCTGAACGTTACAATTCACTATCAGTTTTTCGTCCCATTCGATAATCTAGACTCACAGCAGAACGGCCATAAGGTGCCCGAGGCAGCAATAGTCCCATGGAGTCAAGTCGGCTAGTGGACGATGTACTGAATCGGGACGCAATTTGTGTGGTCCATCGTCATTAGGTGGCCCTGAATGTTACAAATCACTATCAGTTTTTCGTCCGATTCGAAAATCTTTGACTCACAGCAGAACGGATATTAGGTGCCCGAGGCAGCAATCGACCCATGGAGACAAGTCTGCTGGAGGACGATGTATTGAATCGGGACGTAATTTGTGTGGTCCATCGTCATTAGGTGGCCCTGAATGTTACAATTGACTATCAGTTTTTCGTCCGATTCGAAAATCTTTGACTCACAGCAGAACGGCCATAAGGTGCCCGAGGCAGCAATAGACCCATGGAGACAAGTCTGCTGGAGGACGATGTATTGAATCGGGACGCAATTTGTGTGTTCCATCGTCATTAGGAGGCCCTGAACGTTACAATTCACTATCAGTTTTTCGTCCGATTCGAAAATCTTTGAGTCACAGCAGGCCTGCCATAAGGTGCCCGAGGCAGCAATAGACCCATGGAGACAAGTCTGCTGGAGGACGATGTATTGAATCGGGACGCAATTTGAGTGATCCATCGTCATTAGGTGGCCCTGAACGTTACAATTCACTATCAGTTTTTCATCCCATTCTATAATCTACACTCACAGCAGAACGGCCATAAGGTGCCCGAGACAGCAATAGTCCCATGGAGTCAAGTCGGCTAGTGGACGATGTACTGAATCGGGACGCAATTTGTGTGGTCCATCGTCATTAGGTGGCCCTGAATGTTACAAATCACTATCAGTTTTTCGTCCGATTCGCAAATCTTTGACTCACAGCAGAACGGCCATAAGGTCCCCGAGGCAGCAATCGACCCATGGAGACAAGTCTGCTGGAGGACGTTGTATTGAATCGGGACGCAATTTGAGTGTTCCATCGTCATTAGGAGGCCCTGAACGTTACAATTCACTATCAGTTTTTCGTCCCATTCGATAATCTAGACTCACAGCAGAACGGCCATAAGGTGCCCGAGGCAGCAATAGACCCATGGAGTCAAGTCGGCTGGAGGACGATGTATTGAATCGGGACACAATTTGAGTGATCCATCGTCATTAGGAGGCCCTGAACGTTACCATTCACTATCAGTTTTTCGTCCCATTCGATAATCTAGACTCACAGCAGAACGGCCATAAGGTGCCCGAGGCAGCAATAGACCCATGGAGTCAAGTGGGCTGGAGGACGATGTATTGAATCGGGACGCAATTTGAGTGATCCATCGTCATTAGGAGGCCCTGAACGTTACAATTCACTATCAGTTTTTCGTCCCATTCGATAATCTAGACTCACAGCAGAACGGCCATAAGGTGCCCGAGGCAGCAATAGTCCCATGGAGTCAAGTCGGCTAGTGGACGATGTACTGAATCGGGACGCAATTTGTGTGGTCCATCGTCATTAGGTGGCCCTGAATGTTACAAATCACTATCAGTTTTTCGTCCGATTCGAAAATCTTTGACTCACAGCAGAACGGCCATAAGGTGCCCGAGGCAGCAATAGACCCATGGAGACAAGTCTGCTGGAGGACGATGTATTGAATCGGGACGCAATTTGTGTGTTCCATCGTCATTAGGAGGCCCTGAACGTTACAATTCACTATCAGTTTTTCGTCCGATTCGAAAATCTTTGAGTCACAGCAGGCCTGCCATAAGGTGCCCGAGGCAGCAATAGACCCATGGAGACAAGTCTGCTGGAGGACGATGTATTGAATCGGGACGCAATTTGAGTGATCCATCGTCATTAGGTGGCCCTGAACGTTACAATTCACTATCAGTTTTTCATCCCATTCTATAATCTACACTCACAGCAGAACGGCCATAACGTGCCCGAGACAGCAATAGTCCCATGGAGTCAAGTCGGCTAGTGGACGATGTACTGAATCGGGACGCAATTTGTGTGGTCCATCGTCATTAGGTGGCCCTGAATGTTACAAATCACTATCAGTTTTTCGTCCGATTCGAAAATCTTTGACTCACAGCAGAACGGCCATAAGGTGCCCGAGGCAGCAATCGACCCATGGAGACAAGTCTGCTGGAGGACGTTGTATTGAATCGGGACGCAATTTGAGTGATCCATCGTCATTAGGAGGCCCTGAACGTTACAATTCACTATCAGTTTTTCGTCCCATTCGATAATCTAGACTCACAGCAGAACGGCCATAAGGTGCCCGAGGCAGCAATAGACCCATGGAGTCAAGTCGGCTGGAGGACGATGTATTGAATCGGGACGCAATTTGAGTGATCCATCGTCATTAGGAGGCCCTGAACGTTACAATTCACTATCAGTTTTTCGTCCCATTCGATAATCTAGACTCACAGCAGAACGGCCATAAGGTGCCCGAGGCAGCAATAGACCCATGGAGTCAAGTCGGCTGGAGGACGATGTATTGAATCGGGACGCAATTTGAGTGATCCATCGTCATTAGGTGGCCCTGAACGTTACAATTCACTATCAGTTTTTCGTCCCATTCGATAATCTAGACTCACAGCAGAACGGCCATAAGGTGCCCGAGGCAGCAATAGTCCCATGGAGTCAAGTCGGCTAGTGGACGATGTACTGAATCGGGACGCAATTTGTGTGGTCCATCGTCATTAGGTGGCCCTGAATGTTACAAATCACTATCAGTTTTTCGTCCGATTCGAAAATCTTTGACTCACAGCAGAACGGATGTTAGGTGCCCGAGGCAGCAATCGACCCATGGAGACAAGTCTGCTGGAGGACGATGTATTGAATCGGGACGTAATTAGTGTGGTCCATCGTCATTAGGTGGCCCTGAATGTTACAATTGACTATCAGGTTTTCGTCCGATTCGAAAATCTTTGACTCACAGCAGAACGGCCATAAGGTGCCCGAGGCAGCAATAGACCCATGGAGACAAGTCTGCTGGACGATGATGTATTGAATCGGGACGCAATTTGAGTGATCCATCGTCATTAGGTGGCCCTGAACGTTACAATTCACTATCAGTTTTTCATCCCATTCTATAATCTACACTCACAGCAGAACGGCCATAAGGTGCCCGAGACAGCAATAGTCCCATGGAGTCAAGTCGGCTAGTGGACGATGTACTGAATCGGGACGCTATTTGTGTGGTCCATCGTCATTAGGTGGCCCTGAATGTTACAAATCACTATCAGTTTTTCGTCCGATTCGAAAATCTTTGACTCACAGCAGAACGGCCATAAGGTGCCCAGGCAGCAATCGACCCATGGAGACAAGTCTGCTGGAAGACGATGTATTGAATCGGGACGCAATTTGAGTGATCCATCGTCATTAGGAGGCCCTGAACGTTACAATTCACTATCAGTTTTTCGTCCCATTCGATAATCTAGACTCACAGCAGAACGGATATAAGGTGCCCGAGGCAGCAATAGACCCATGGAGTCAAGTCGGCTGGAGGACGATGTATTGAATCGGGACGCAATTTGAGTGATCCATCGTCATTAGGAGGCCCTGAAAGTTACAATTCACTATCAGTTTTTCGTCCCATTCGATAATCTAGACTCACAGCAGAACGGCCATAAGGTGCCCGAGGCAGCAATAGACCCATGGAGTCAAGTCGGCTGGAGGACGATGTATTGAGTCGGGACGCAATTTGAGTGATCCATCGTCATTAGGAGGCCCTGAACGTTACAATTCACTATCAGCTTTTCGTCCCATTCGATAATCTAGACTCACAGAAGAACGGCCATAAGGTGCCCGAGGCAGCAATAGACCCATGGAGTCAAGTCGGCTGGAGGACGATGTATTGAATCGGGACGCAATTTGAGTGATCCATCGTCATTAGGTGGCCCTGAACGTTACAATTCACTATCAGTTTTTCGTCCCATTCGATAATCTAGACTCACAGCAGAACGGCCATAAGGTGCCCGAGGCAGCAATAGACAAATGGAGACAAGTCTGCTGGAGGACAATGTATTGAATCGGGACGCAATTTGAGTGATCCATCGTCATTAGGAGGCCCTGAACGTTACAATTCATTATCAGTTTTTTGTCCCATTCGATAATCTAGACTCACAGCAGAACGGCCATAAGGTGCCCGAGGCAGCAATAGACCCATGGAGTCAAGTCGGCTGGAGGACGATGTATTGAATCGGGACGCAATTTGAGTGATCCATCGTCATTAGGAGGCCCTGAAAGTTACAATTCACTATCAGTTTTTCGTCCCATTCGATAATCTAGACTCACAGCAGAACGGCCATAAGGTGCCCGAGGCAGCAATAGACCCATGGAGTCAAGTCGGCTGGAGGACGATGTATTGAATCGGGACACAATTTGAGTGATCCATCGTCATTAGGAGGCCCTGAACGTTACCATTCACTATCAGTTTTTCGTCCCATTCGATAATCTAGACTCACAGCAGAACGGCCATAAGGTGCCCGAGGCAGCAATAGACCCATGGAGTCAAGTGGGCTGGAGGACGATGTATTGAATCGGGACGCAATTTGAGTGATCCATCGTCATTAGGAGGCCCTGAACGTTACAATTCACTATCAGTTTTTCGTCCCATTCGATAATCTAGACTCACAGCAGAACGGCCATAAGGTGCCCGAGGCAGCAATAGTCCCATGGAGTCAAGTCGGCTAGTGGACGATGTACTGAATCGGGACGCAATTTGTGTGGTCCATCGTCATTAGGTGGCCCTGAATGTTACAAATCACTATCAGTTTTTCGTCCGATTCGAAAATCTTTGACTCACAGCAGAACGGCCATAAGGTGCCCGAGGCAGCAATAGACCCATGGAGACAAGTCTGCTGGAGGACGATGTATTGAATCGGGACGCAATTTGTGTGTTCCATCGTCATTAGGAGGCCCTGAACGTTACAATTCACTATCAGTTTTTCGTCCGATTCGAAAATCTTTGAGTCACAGCAGGCCTGCCATAAGGTGCCCGAGGCAGCAATCGACCCATGGAGACAAGTCTGCTGGAGGACGTTGTATTGAATCGGGACGCAATTTGAGTGATCCATCGTCATTAGGAGGCCCTGAACGTTACAATTCACTATCAGTTTTTCGTCCCATTCGATAATCTAGACTCACAGCAGAACGGCCATAAGGTGCCCGAGGCAGCAATAGACCCATGGAGTCAAGTCGGCTGGAGGACGATGTATTGAATCGGGACGCAATTTGAGTGATCCATCGTCATTAGGAGGCCCTGAACGTTACAATTCACTATCAGTTTTTCGTCCCATTCGATAATCTAGACTCACAGCAGAACGGCCATAAGGTGCCCGAGGCAGCAATAGACCCATGGAGTCAAGTCGGCTGGAGGACGATGTATTGAATCGGGACGCAATTTGAGTGATCCATCGTCATTAGGTGGCCCTGAACGTTACAATTCACTATCAGTTTTTCGTCCCATTCGATAATCTAGACTCACAGCAGAACGGCCATAAGGTGCCCGAGGCAGCAATAGACCCATGGAGACAAGTCTGCTGGAGGACGATGTATTGAATCGGGACGCAATTTGAGTGATCCATCGTCATTAGGGGGCCCTGAACGTTACAATTCACTATCAGTTTTTCGTCCCATTCGATAATCTAGACTCACAGCAGAACGGCCATAAGGTGCCCGAGGCAGCAATAGACCCATGGAGTCAAGTCGGCTGGAGGACGATGTATTGAATCGGGACGCAATTTGAGTGATCCATCGTCATTAGGAGGCCCTGAACGTTACAATTCACTATCAGCTTTTCGTCCCATTCGATAATCTAGACTCACAGAAGAACGGCCATAAGGTGCCCGAGGCAGCAATAGACCCATGGAGTCAAGTCGGCTGGAGGACGATGTATTGAATCGGGACGCAATTTGAGTGATCCATCGTCATTAGGTGGCCCTGAACGTTACAATTCACTATCAGTTTTTCGTCCCATTCGATAATCTAGACTCACAGCAGAACGGCCATAAGGTGCCCGAGGCAGCAATAGACAAATGGAGACAAGTCTGCTGGAGGACAATGTATTGAATCGGGACGCAATTTGAGTGATCCATCGTCATTAGGAGGCCCTGAACGTTACAATTCATTATCAGTTTTTTGTCCCATTCGATAATCTAGACTCACAGCAGAACGGCCATAAGGTGCCCGAGGCAGCAATAGACCCATGGAGTCAAGTCGGCTGGAGGACGATGTATTGAATCGGGACGCAATTTTAGCGTTCCATCGTCATTAGGAGGCACTGAACGTTACAATTCACTATCAGTTTTTCGTCCGATTCGAAAATCTTTGAGTCACAGCAGGCCTGCCATAAGGTGCCCGAGGCAGCAATAGACCCATGGAGACAAGTCTGCTGGAGGACGATGTATTGAATCGGGACGCAATTTGAGTGATCCATCGTCATTAGGAGGCCCTGAAAGTTACAATTCACTATCAGTTTTTCGTCCCATTCGATAATCTAGACTCACAGCAGAACGGCCATAAGGTGCCCGAGGCAGCAATAGACCCATGGAGTCAAGTCGGCTGGAGGACGATGTATTGAATCGGGACACAATTTGAGTGATCCATCGTCATTAGGAGGCCCTGAACGTTACCATTCACTATCAGTTTTTCGTCCCATTCGATAATCTAGACTCACAGCAGAACGGCCATAAGGTGCCCGAGGCAGCAATAGACCCATGGAGTCAAGTGGGCTGGAGGACGATGTATTGAATCGGGACGCAATTTGAGTGATCCATCGTCATTAGGAGGCCCTGAACGTTACAATTCACTATCAGTTTTTCGTCCCATTCGATAATCTAGACTCACAGCAGAACGGCCATAAGGTGCCCGAGGCAGCAATAGTCCCATGGAGTCAAGTCGGCTAGTGGACGATGTACTGAATCGGGACGCAATTTGTGTGGTCCATCATCATTAGGTGGCCCTGAATGTTACAAATCACTATCAGTTTTTCGTCCGATTCGAAAATCTTTGACTCACAGCAGAACGGCCATAAGGTGCCCGAGGCAGCAATAGACCCATGGAGACAAGTCTGCTGGAGGACGATGTATTGAATCGGGACGCAATTTGTGTGTTCCATCGTCATTAGGAGGCCCTGAACGTTACAATTCACTATCAGTTTTTCGTCCGATTCGAAAATCTTTGAGTCACAGCAGGCCTGCCATAAGGTGCCCGAGGCAGCAATAGACCCATGGAGACAAGTCTGCTGGAGGACGATGTATTGAATCGGGACGCAATTTGAGTGATCCATCGTCATTAGGTGGCCCTGAACGTTACAATTCACTATCAGTTTTTCATCCCATTCTATAATCTACACTCACAGCAGAACGGCCATAACGTGCCCGAGACAGCAATAGTCCCATGGAGTCAAGTCGGCTAGTGGACGATGTACTGAATCGGGACGCAATTTGTGTGGTCCATCGTCATTAGGTGGCCCTGAATGTTACAAATCACTATCAGTTTTTCGTCCGATTCGAAAATCTTTGACTCACAGCAGAACGGCCATAAGGTGCCCGAGGCAGCAATCGACCCATGGAGACAAGTCTGCTGGAGGACGTTGTATTGAATCGGGACGCAATTTGAGTGATCCATCGTCATTAGGAGGCCCTGAACGTTACAATTCACTATCAGTTTTTCGTCCCATTCGATAATCTAGACTCACAGCAGAACGGCCATAAGGTGCCCGAGGCAGCAATAGACCCATGGAGTCAAGTCGGCTGGAGGACGATGTATTGAATCGGGACGCAATTTGAGTGATCCATCGTCATTAGGAGGCCCTGAACGTTACAATTCACTATCAGTTTTTCGTCCCATTCGATAATCTAGACTCACAGCAGAACGGCCATAAGGTGCCCGAGGCAGCAATAGACCCATGGAGTCAAGTCGGCTGGAGGACGATGTATTGAATCGGGACGCAATTTGAGTGATCCATCGTCATTAGGTGGCCCTGAACGTTACAATTCACTATCAGTTTTTCGTCCCATTCGATAATCTAGACTCACAGCAGAACGGCCATAAGGTGCCCGAGGCAGCAATAGACCCATGGAGACAAGTCTGCTGGAGGACGATGTATTGAATCGGGACGCAATTTGAGTGATCCATCGTCATTAGGAGGCCCTGAACGTTACAATTCACTATCAGTTTTTCGTCCCATTCGATAATCTAGACTCACAGCAGAACGGCCATAAGGTGCCCGAGGCAGCAATAGTCCCATGGAGTCAAGTCGGCTAGTGGACGATGTACTGAATCGGGACGCAATTTGTGTGGTCCATCGTCATTAGGTGGCCCTGAATGTTACAAATCACTATCAGTTTTTCGTCCGATTCGAAAATCTTTGACTCACAGCAGAACGGATATTAGGTGCCCGAGGCAGCAATCGACCCATGGAGACAAGTCTGCTGGAGGACGATGTATTGAATCGGGACGTAATTTGTGTGGTCCATCGTCAGTAGGTGGCCCTGAATGTTACAATTGACTATCAGTTTTTCGTCCGATTCGAAAATCTTTGACTCACAGCAGAACGGCCATAAGGTGCCCGAGGCAGCAATAGACCCATGGAGACAAGTCTGCTGGAGGATGATGTATTGAATCGGGACGCAATTTGAGTGATCCATCGTCATTAGGTGGCCCTGAACGTTACAATTCACTATCAGTTTTTCATCCCATTCTATAATCTACACTCACAGCAGAACGGCCATAAGGTGCCCGAGACAGCAATAGTCCCATGGAGTCAAGTCGGCTAGTGGACGATGTACTGAATCGGGACGCAATTTGTGTGGTCCATCGTCATTAGGTGGCCCTGAATGTTACAAATCACTATCAGTTTTTCGTCCGATTCGAAAATCTTTGACTCACAGCAGAACGGATATTAGGTGCCCGAGGCAGCAATCGACCCATGGAGACAAGTCTGCTGGAGGACGATGTATTGAATCGGGACGTAATTTGTGTGGTCCATCGTCATTAGGTGGCCCTGAATGTTACAATTGACTATCAGTTTTTCGTCCGATTCGAAAATCTTTGACTCACAGCAGAACGGCCATAAGGTGCCCGAGGCAGCAATAGACCCATGGAGACAAGTCTGCTGGAGGATGATGTATTGAATCGGGACGCAATTCGAGTGATCCATCGTCATTAGGTGGCCCTGAACGTTACAATTCACTATCAGTTTTTCATCCCATTCTATAATCTACACTCACAGCAGAACGGCCATAAGGTGCCCGAGACAGCAATAGTCCCATGGAGTCAAGTCGGCTAGTGGACGATGTACTGAATCGGGACGCTATTTGTGTGGTCCATCGTCATTAGGTGGCCCTGAATGTTACAAATCACTATCAGTTTTTCGTCCGATTCGAAAATCTTTGACTCACAGCAGAACGGCCATAAGGTGCCCAGGCAGCAATCGACCCATGGAGACAAGTCTGCTGGAGGACGATGTATTGAATCGGGACGCAATTTGAGTGATCCATCGTCATTAGGAGGCCCTGAACGTTACAATTCACTATCAGTTTTTCGTCCCATTCGATAATCTAGACTCACAGCAGAACGGCCATAACGTGCCCGAGGCAGCAATAGACCCATGGAGTCAAGTCGGCTGGAGGACGATGTATTGAATCGGGACGCAATTTGAGTGATCCATCGTCATTAGGAGGCCCTGAAAGTTACAATTCACTATCAGTTTTTCGTCCCATTCGATAATCTAGACTCACAGCAGAACGGCCATAAGGTGCCCGAGGCAGCAATAGACCCATGGAGTCAAGTCGGCTGGAGGACGATGTATTGAATCGGGACGCAATTTGAGTGATCCATCGTCATTAGGAGGCCCTGAACGTTACAATTCACTATCAGCTTTTCGTCCCATTCGATAATCTAGACTCACAGAAGAACGGCCATAAGGTGCCCGAGGCAGCAATAGACCCATGGAGTCAAGTCGGCTGGAGGACGATGTATTGAATCGGGACGCAATTTGAGTGATCCATCGTCATTAGGTGGCCCTGAACGTTACAATTCACTATCAGTTTTTCGTCCCATTCGATAATCTAGACTCACAGCAGAACGGCCATAAGGTGCCCGAGGCAGCAATAGACAAATGGAGACAAGTCTGCTGGAGGACAATGTATTGAATCGGGACGCAATTTGAGTGATCCATCGTCATTAGGAGGCCCTGAACGTTACAATTCATTATCAGTTTTTTGTCCCATTCGATAATCTAGACTCACAGCAGAACGGCCATAAGGTGCCCGAGGCAGCAATAGACCCATGGAGTCAAGTCGGCTGGAGGACGATGTATTGAATCGGGACGCAATTTGAGTGATCCATCGTCATTAGGTGGTCCTGAACGTTACAATTCACTATCAGTTTTTCGTCCGATTCGAAAATCTTTGACTCACAGCAGAACGGCCATAAGGTGCCCGAGGCAGCAATAGACCCATGAAGTCAAGTCTGCTGGAGGACGATGTATTGAATCGGGACGCAATTTTAGCGTTCCATCGTCATTAGGAGGCACTGAACGTTACAATTCACTATCAGTTTTTCGTCCGATTCGAAAATCTTTGAGTCACAGCAGGCCTGCCATAAGGTGCCCGAGGCAGCAATAGACCCATGAAGACAAGTCTGCTGGAGGACGATGTATTGAATCGGGACGCAATTTGAGTGATCCATCGTCATTAGGTGGCCCTGAACGTTACAATTCACTATCAGTTTTTCATCCCATTCTATAATCTACACTCACAGCAGAACGGCCATAAGGTGCCCGAGGCAGCAATCGACCCATGGAGACAAGTCTGCTGGAGGACGTTGTATTGAATCGGGACGCAATTTGAGTGATCCATCGTCATTAGGAGGCCCTGAACGTTACAATTCACTATCAGTTTTTCGTCCCATTCGATAATCTAGACTCACAGCAGAACGGCCATAAAGTGCCCGAGGCAGCAATAGACCCATGGAGTCAAGTCGGCTGGAGGACGATGTATTGAATCGGGACGCAATTTGAGTGATCCATCGTCATTAGGAGGCCCTGAACGTTACAATTCACTATCAGTTTTTCGTCCCATTCGATAATCTAGACTCACAGCAGAACGGCCATAAGGTGCCCGAGGCAGCAATAGACCCATGGAGTCAAGTCGGCTGGAGAACGATGTATTGAATCGGGACGCAATTTGAGTGATCCATCGTCATTAGGTGGCCCTGAACGTTACAATTCACTATCAGTTTTTCGTCCCATTCAAAAATCTTTGACCCACAGCAGAACGGCCATAAGGTGCCCGAGGCAGCAATCGACCCATGGAGACAAGTCTGCTGGAGGACGTTGTATTGAATCGGGACGCAATTTGAGTGATCCATCGTCATTAGGAGGCCCTGAACGTTACAATTCACTATCAGTTTTTCGTCCCATTCGATAATCTAGACTCACAGCAGAACGGCCATAAAGTGCCCGAGGCAGCAATAGACCCATGGAGTCAAGTCGGCTGGAGGACGATGTATTGAATCGGGACGCAATTTGAGTGATCCATCGTCATTAGGTGGCCCTGAACGTTACAATTCACTATCAGTTTTTCGTCCCATTCGATAATCTAGACTCACAGCAGAACGGCCATAAGGTGCCCGAGGCAGCAATAGACCCATGGAGACAAGTCTGCTGGAGGACGATGTATTGAATCGGGACGTAATTTGTGTGGTCCATCGTCATTAGGTGGCCCTGAATGTTACAATTGACTATCAGTTTTTCGTCCGATTCGAAAATCTTTGACTCACAGCAGAACGGCCATAAGGTGCCCGAGGCAGCAATAGACCCATGGAGACAAGTCTGCTGGAGGATGATGTATTGAATCGGGACGCAATTTGAGTGATCCATCGTCATTAGGTGGCCCTGAACGTTACAATTCACTATCAGTTTTTCATCCCATTCTATAATCTACACTCACAGCAGAACGGCCATAAGGTGCCCGAGACAGCAATAGTCCCATGGAGTCAAGTCGGCTAGTGGACGATGTACTGAATCGGGACGCTATTTGTGTGGTCCATCGTCATTAGGTGGCCCTGAATGTTACAAATCACTATCAGTTTTTCGTCCGATTCCAAAATCTTTGACTCACAGCAGAACGGCCATAAGGTGCCCAGGCAGCAATCGACCCATGGAGACAAGTCTGCTGGAGGACGATGTATTGAATCGGGACGCAATTTGAGTGATCCATCGTCATTAGGAGGCCCTGAACGTTACAATTCACTATCAGTTTTTCGTCCCATTCGATAATCTAGACTCACAGCAGAACGGCCATAAGGTGCCCGAGGCAGCAATAGACCCATGGAGTCAAGTCGGCTGGAGGACGATGTATTGAATCGGGACGCAATTTGAGTGATCCATCGTCATTAGGAGGCCCTGAACGTTACAATTCACTATCAGTTTTTCGTCCCATTCGATAATCTAGACTCACAGCAGAACGGCCATAAGGTGCCCGAGGCAGCAATAGACCCATGGAGTCAAGTCGGCTGGAGGACGATGTATTGAATCGGGACGCAATTTGAGTGATCCATCGTCATTAGGAGGCCCTGAACGTTACAATTCACTATCAGCTTTTCGTCCCATTCGATAATCTAGACTCACAGAAGAACGGCCATAAGGTGCCCGAGGCAGCAATAGACCCATGGAGTCAAGTCGGCTGGAGGACGATGTATTGAATCGGGACGCAATTTGAGTGATCCATCGTCATTAGGTGGCCCTGAACGTTACAATTCACTATCAGTTTTTCGTCCCATTCGATAATCTAGACTCACAGCAGAACGGCCATAAGGTGCCCGAGGCAGCAATAGACAAATGGAGACAAGTCTGCTGGAGGACAATGTATTGAATCGGGACGCAATTTGAGTGATCCATCGTCATTAGGAGGCCCTGAACGTTACAATTCATTATCAGTTTTTTGTCCCATTCGATAATCTAGACTCACAGCAGAACGGCCATAAGGTGCCCGAGGCAGCAATAGACCCATGGAGTCAAGTCGGCTGGAGGACGATGTATTGAATCGGGACGCAATTTGAGTGATCCATCGTCATTAGGTGGTCCTGAACGTTACAATTCACTATCAGTTTTTCGTCCGATTCGAAAATCTTTGACTCACAGCAGAACGGCCATAAGGTGCCCGAGGCAGCAATAGACCCATGAAGTCAAGTCTGCTGGAGGACGATGTATTGAATCGGGACGCAATTTTAGCGTTCCATCGTCATTAGGAGGCACTGAACGTTACAATTCACTATCAGTTTTTCGTCCGATTCGAAAATCTTTGAGTCACAGCAGGCCTGCCATAAGGTGCCCGAGGCAGCAATAGACCCACGGAGACAAGTCTGCTGGAGGACGATGTATTGAATCGGGACGCAATTTGAGTGATCCATCGTCATTAGGAGGCCCTGAAAGTTACAATTCACTATCAGTTTTTCGTCCCATTCGATAATCTAGACTCACAGCAGAACGGCCATAAGGTGCCCGAGACAGCAATAGTCCCATGGAGTCAAGTCGGCTAGTGGACGATGTACTGAATCGGGACGCAATTTGTATGGTCCATCGTCATTACGTGGCCCTGAATGTTACAAATCACTATCAGTTTTTCGTCCGATTCGAAAATCTTTGACTCACAGCAGAACGGACATTAGGTGCCCGAGGCAGCAATCGACCCATGGAGACAAGTCTGCTGGAGGACGATGTATTGAATCGGGACGTAATTTGTGTGGTCCATCGTCATTAGGTGGCCCTGAATGTTACAATTGACTATCAGTTTTTCGTCCGATTCGAAAATCTTTGACTCACAGCAGAACGGCCATAAGGTGCCCGAGGCAGCAATAGACCCATGGAGACAAGTCTGCTGGAGGACGATGTATTGAATCGGGACGCAATTTGTGTGTTCCATCGTCATTAGGAGGCCCTGAACGTTACAATTCACTATCAGTTTTTCGTCCGATTCGAAAATCTTTGAGTCACAGCAGGCCTGCCATAAGGTGCCCGAGGCAGCAATAGACCCATGGAGACAAGTCTGCTGGAGGACGATGTATTGAATCGGGACGCAATTTGAGTGATCCATCGTCATTAGGTGGCCCTGAACGTTACAATTCACTATCAGTTTTTCATCCCATTCTATAATCTACACTCACAGCAGAACGGCCATAAGGTGCCCGAGGCAGCAATCGACCCATGGAGACAAGTCTGCTGGAGGACGTTGTATTGAATCGGGACGCAATTTGAGTGATCCATCGTCATTAGGAGGCCCTGAACGTTACAATTCACTATCAGTTTTTCGTCCCATTCGATAATCTAGACTCACAGCAGAACGGCCATAAAGTGCCCGAGGCAGCAATAGACCCATGGAGTCAAGTCGGCTGGAGGACGATGTATTGAATCGGGACGCAATTTGAGTGATCCATCGTCATTAGGAGGCCCTGAACGTTACAATTCACTATCAGTTTTTCGTCCCATTCGATAATCTAGACTCACAGCAGAACGGCCATAAGGTGCCCGAGGCAGCAATAGACCCATGGAGTCAAGTCGGCTGGAGAACGATGTATTGAATCGGGACGCAATTTGAGTGATCCATCGTCATTAGGTGGCCCTGAACGTTACAATTCACTATCAGTTTTTCGTCCCATTCAAAAATCTTTGACTCACAGCAGAACGGCCATAAGGTGCCCGAGGCAGCAATCGACCCATGGAGACAAGTCTGCTGGAGGACGTTGTATTGAATCGGGACGCAATTTGAGTGATCCATCGTCATTAGGAGGCCCTGAACGTTACAATTCACTATCAGTTTTTCGTCCCATTCGATAATCTAGACTCACAGCAGAACGGCCATAAAGTGCCCGAGGCAGCAATAGACCCATGGAGTCAAGTCGGCTGGAGGACGATGTATTGAATCGGGACGCAATTTGAGTGATCCATCGTCATTAGGAGGCCCTGAACGTTACAATTCACTATCAGTTTTTCGTCCCATTCGATAATCTAGACTCACAGCAGAACGGCCATAAGGTGCCCGAGGCAGCAATAGACCCATGGAGTCAAGTCGGCTGGAGGACGATGTATTGAATCGGGACGCAATTTGAGTGATCCATCGTCATTAGGTGGCCCTGAACGTTACAATTCACTATCAGTTTTTCGTCCCATTCGATAATCTAGACTCACAGCAGAACGGCCATAAGGTGCCCGAGGCAGCAATAGACCCATGGAGACAAGTCTGCTGGAGGACGATGTATTGAATCGGGACGTAATTTGTGTGGTCCATCGTCATTAGGTGGCCCTGAATGTTACAATTGACTATCAGTTTTTCGTCCGATTCGAAAATCTTTGACTCACAGCAGAACGGCCATAAGGTGCCCGAGGCAGCAATAGACCCATGGAGACAAGTCTGCTGGAGGATGATGTATTGAATCGGGACGCAATTTGAGTGATCCATCGTCATTAGGTGGCCCTGAACGTTACAATTCACTATCAGTTTTTCATCCCATTCTATAACCTACACTCACAGCAGAACGGCCATAAGGTGCCCGAGACAGCAATAGTCCCATGGAGTCAAGTCGGCTAGTGGACGATGTACTGAATCGGGACGCTATTTGTGTGGTCCATCGTCATTAGGTGGCCCTGAATGTTACAAATCACTATCAGTTTTTCGTCCGATTCGAAAATCTTTGACTCACAGCAGAACGGCCATAAGGTGCCCAGGCAGCAATCGACCCATGGAGACAAGTCTGCTGGAGGACGATGTATTGAATCGGGACGCAATTTGAGTGATCCATCGTCATTAGGAGGCCCTGAACGTTACAATTCACTATCAGTTTTTCGTCCCATTCGATAATCTAGACTCACAGCAGAACGGCCATAAGGTGCCCGAGGCAGCAATAGACCCATGGAGTCAAGTCGGCTGGAGGACGATGTATTGAATCGGGACGCAATTTGAGTGATCCATCGTCATTAGGAGGCTATGAACGTTACAATTCACCATCAGTTTTTCGTCCCATTCGATAATCTAGACTCACAGCAGAACGGCCATAAGGTGCCCGAGGCAGCAATAGACCCATGGAGTCAAGTCGGCTGGAGGACGATGTATTGAATCGGGACGCAATTTGAGTGATCCATCGTCATTAGGAGGCCCTGAACGTTACAATTCACTATCAGCTTTTCGTCCCATTCGATAATCTAGACTCACAGAAGAACGGCCATAAGGTGCCCGAGGCAGCAATAGACCCAACGAGTCAAGTCGGCTGGAGGACGATGTATTGAATCGGGACGCAATTTGAGTGATCCATCGTCATTAGGTGGCCCTGAACGTTACAATTCACTATCAGTTTTTCGTCCCATTCGATAATCTAGACTCACAGCAGAACGGCCATAAGGTGCCCGAGGCAGCAATAGACAAATGGAGACAAGTCTGCTGGAGGACAATGTATTGAATCGGGACGCAATTTGAGTGATCCATCGTCATTAGGAGGCCCTGAACGTTACAATTCATTATCAGTTTTTTGTCCCATTCGATAATCTAGACTCACAGCAGAACGGCCATAAGGTGCCCGAGGCAGCAATAGACCCATGGAGTCAAGTCGGCTGGAGGACGATGTATTGAATCGGGACGCAATTTGAGTGATCCATCGTCATTAGGTGGTCCTGAACGTTACAATTCACTATCAGTTTTTCGTCCGATTCGAAAATCTTTGACTCACAGCAGAACGGCCATAAGGTGCCCGAGGCAGCAATAGACCCATGAAGTCAAGTCTGCTGGAGGACGATGTATTGAATCGGGACGCAATTTTAGCGTTCCATCGTCATTAGGAGGCACTGAACGTTACAATTCACTATCAGTTTTTCGTCCGATTCGAAAATCTTTGAGTCACAGCAGGCCTGCCATAAGGTGCCCGAGGCAGCAATAGACCCATGGAGACAAGTCTGCTGGAGGACGATGTATTGAATCGGGACGCAATTTGAGTGATCCATCGTCATTAGGAGGCCCTGAAAGTTACAATTCACTATCAGTTTTTCGTCCCATTCGATAATCTAGACTCACAGCAGAACGGCCATAAGGTGCCCGAGACAGCAATAGTCCCATGGAGTCAAGTCGGCTAGTGGACGATGTACTGAATCGGGACGCAATTTGTATGGTCCATCGTCATTAGGTGGCCCTGAATGTTACAAATCACTATCAGTTTTTCGTCCGATTCGAAAATCTTTGACTCACAGCAGAACGGACATTAGGTGCCCGAGGCAGCAATCGACCCATGGAGACAAGTCTGCTGGAGGACGATGTATTGAATCGGGACGTAATTTGTGTGGTCCATCGTCATTAGGTGGCCCTGAATGTTACAATTGACTATCAGTTTTTCGTCCGATTCGAAAATCTTTGACTCACAGCAGAACGGCCATAAGGTGCCCGAGGCAGCAATAGACCCATGGAGACAAGTCTGCTGGAGGACGATGTATTGAATCGGGACGCAATTTGTGTGTTCCATCGTCATTAGGAGGCCCTGAACGTTACAATTCACTATCAGTTTTTCGTCCGATTCGAAAATCTTTGAGTCACAGCAGGCCTGCCATAAGGTGCCCGAGGCAGCAATAGACCCATGGAGACAAGTCTGCTGGAGGACGATGTATTGAATCGGGACGCAATTTGAGTGATCCATCGTCATTAGGTGGCCCTGAACGTTACAATTCACTATCAGTTTTTCATCCCATTCTATAATCTACACTCACAGCAGAACGGCCATAAGGTGCCCGAGGCAGCAATCGACCCATGGAGACAAGTCTGCTGGAGGACGTTGTATTGAATCGGGACGCAATTTGAGTGATCCATCGTCATTAGGAGGCCCTGAACGTTACAATTCACTATCAGTTTTTCGTCCCATTCGATAATCTAGACTCACAGCAGAACGGCCATAAAGTGCCCGAGGCAGCAATAGACCCATGGAGTCAAGTCGGCTGGAGGACGATGTATTGAATCGGGACGCAATTTGAGTGATCCATCGTCTTTAGGAGGCCCTGAACGTTACAATTCACTATCAGTTTTTCGTCCCATTCGATAATCTAGACTCACAGCAGAACGGCCATAAGGTGCCCGAGGCAGCAATAGACCCATGGAGTCAAGTCGGCTGGAGAACGATGTATTGAATCGGGACGCAATTTGAGTGATCCATCGTCATTAGGTGGCCCTGAACGTTACAATTCACTATCAGTTTTTCGTCCCATTCAAAAATCTTTGACTCACAGCAGAACGGCCATCAGGTGCCCGAGGCATCAATCGACCCATGGAGACAAGTCTGCTGGAGGACGTTGTATTGAATCGGGACGCAATTTGAGTGATCCATCGTCATCAGGAGGCCCTGAACGTTACAATTCACTATCAGTTTTTCGTCCCATTCGATAATCTAGACTCACAGCAGAACGGCCATAAAGTGCCCGAGGCAGCAATAGACCCATGGAGTCAAGTCGGCTGGAGGACGATGTATTGAATCGGGACGCAATTTGAGTGATCCATCGTCATTAGGAGGCCCTGAACGTTACAATTCACTATCAGTTTTTCGTCCCATTCGATAATCTAGACTCACAGCAGAACGGCCATAAGGTGCCCGAGGCAGCAATAGACCCATGGAGTCAAGTCGGCTGGAGGACGATGTATTGAATCGGGACGCAATTTGAGTGATCCATCGTCATTAGGTGGCCCTGAACGTTACAATTCACTATCAGTTTTTCGTCCCATTCGATAATCTAGACTCACAGCAGAACGGCCATAAGGTGCCCGAGGCAGCATTAGACCCATGGAGTCAAGTCGGCTGGAGGACGATGTATTGAATCGGGACGCAATTTGAGTGATCCATCGTCATTAGGAGGCCCTGAACGTTACAATTCACTATCAGTTTTTCGTCCCATTCGATAATCTAGACTCACAGCAGAACGGCCATAAGGTGCCCGAGGCAGCAATAGACCCATGGAGTCAAGTCGGCTGGAGGACGATGTATTGAATCGGGACGCAATTTGAGTGATCCATCGTCATTAGGAGGCCCTGAACGTTACAATTCACTATCAGTTTTTCGTCCCATTCGATAATCTAGACTCACAGCAGAACGGCCATAAGGTGCCCGAGGCAGCAATAGACCCATGGAGTCAAGTCGGCTGGAGGACGATGTATTGAATCGGGACGCAATTTGAGTGATCCATCGTCATTAGGAGGCCCTGAACGTTACAATTCACTATCAGTTTTTCGTCCCATTCGATAATCTAGACTCACAGCAGAACGGCCATAAGGTGCCCGAGGCAGCAATAGACAAATGGAGACAAGTCTGCTGGAGGACAATGTATTGAATCGGGACGCAATTTGAGTGATCCATCGTCATTAGGAGGCCCTGAACGTTACAATTCATTATCAGTTTTTTGTCCCATTCGATAATCTAGACTCACAGCAGAACGGCCATAAGGTGCCCGAGGCAGCAATAGACCCATGGAGTCAAGTCGGCTGGAGGACGATGTATTGAATCGGGACGCAATTTGAGTGATCCATCGTCATTAGGTGGTCCTGAACGTTACAATTCACTATCAGTTTTTCGTCCGATTCGAAAATCTTTGACTCACAGCAGAACGGCCATAAGGTGCCCGAGGCAGCAATAGACCCATGAAGTCAAGTCTGCTGGAGGACGATGTATTGAATCGGGACGCAATTTTAGCGTTCCATCGTCATTAGGAGGCACTGAACGTTACAATTCACTATCAGTTTTTCGTCCGATTCGAAAATCTTTGAGTCACAGCAGGCCTGCCATAAGGTGCCCGAGGCAGCAATAGACCCATGGAGACAAGTCTGCTGGAGGACGATGTATTGAATCGGGACGCAATTTGAGTGATCCATCGTCATTAGGAGGCCCTGAAAGTTACAATTCACTATCAGTTTTTCGTCCCATTCGATAATCTAGACTCACAGCAGAACGGCCATAAGGTGCCCGAGACGGCAATAGTCCCATGGAGTCAAGTCGGCTAGTGGACGATGTACTGAATCGGGACGCAATTTGTATGGTCCATCGTCATTAGGTGGCCCTGAATGTTACAAATCACTATCAGTTTTTCGTCCGATTCGAAAATCTTTGACTCACAGCAGAACGGACATTAGGTGCCCGAGGCAGCAATCGACCCATGGAGACAAGTCTGCTGGAGGACGATGTATTGAATCGGGACGTAATTTGTGTGGTCCATCGTCATTAGGTGGCCCTGAATGTTACAATTGACTATCAGTTTTTCGTCCGATTCGAAATCTTTGACTCACAGCAGAACGGCCATAAGGTGCCCGAGGCAGCAATAGACCCATGGAGACAAGTCTGCTGGAGGACGATGTATTGAATCGGGACGCAATTTGTGTGTTCCATCGTCATTAGGAGGCCCTGAACGTTACAATTCACTATCAGTTTTTCGTCCGATTCGAAAATCTTTGAGTCACAGCAGGCCTGCCATAAGGTGCCCGAGGCAGCAATAGACCCATGGAGACAAGTCTGCTGGAGGACGATGTATTGAATCGGGACGCAATTTGAGTGATCCATCGTCATTAGGTGGCCCTGAACGTTACAATTCACTATCAGTTTTTCATCCCATTCTATAATCTACACTCACAGCAGAACGGCCATAAGGTGCCCGAGGCAGCAATCGACCCATGGAGACAAGTCTGCTGGAGGACGTTGTATTGAATCGGGACGCAATTTGAGTGATCCATCGTCATTAGGAGGCCCTGAACGTTACAATTCACTATCAGTTTTTCGTCCCATTCGATAATCTAGACTCACAGCAGAACGGCCATAAAGTGCCCGAGGCAGCAATAGACCCATGGAGTCAAGTCGGCTGGAGGACGATGTATTGAATCGGGACGCAATTTGAGTGATCCATCGTCTTTAGGAGGCCCTGAACGTTACAATTCACTATCAGTTTTTCGTCCCATTCGATAATCTAGACTCACAGCAGAACGGCCATAAGGTGCCCGAGGCAGCAATAGACCCATGGAGTCAAGTCGGCTGGAGAACGATGTATTGAATCGGGACGCAATTTGAGTGATCCATCGTCATTAGGTGGCCCTGAACGTTACAATTCACTATCAGTTTTTCGTCCCATTCAAAAATCTTTGACTCACAGCAGAACGGCCATCAGGTGCCCGAGGCAGCAATCGACCCATGGAGACAAGTCTGCTGGAGGACGTTGTATTGAATCGGGACGCAATTTGAGTGATCCATCGTCATTAGGAGGCCCTGAACGTTACAATTCACTATCAGTTTTTCGTCCCATTCGATAATCTAGACTCACAGCAGAACGGCCATAAAGTGCCCGAGGCAGCAATAGACCCATGGAGTCAAGTCGGCTGGAGGACGATGTATTGAATCGGGACGCAATTTGAGTGATCCATCGTCATTAGGAGGCCCTGAACGTTACAATTCACTATCAGTTTTTCGTCCCATTCGATAATCTAGACTCACAGCAGAACGGCCATAAGGTGCCCGAGGCAGCAATAGACCCATGGAGTCAAGTCGGCTGGAGGACGATGTATTGAATCGGGACGCAATTTGAGTGATCCATCGTCATTAGGTGGCCCTGAACGTTACAATTCACTATCAGTTTTTCGTCCCATTCGATAATCTAGACTCACAGCAGAACGGCCATAAGGTGCCCGAGGCAGCAATAGACCCATGGAGACAAGTCTGCTGGAGGACGATGTATTGAATCGGGACGTAATTTGTGTGGTCCATCGTCATTAGGTGGCCCTGAATGTTACAATTGACTATCAGTTTTTCGTCCGATTCGAAAATCTTTGACTCACAGCAGAACGGCCATAAGGTGCCCGAGGCAGCAATAGACCCATGGAGACAAGTCTGCTGGAGGACGATGTATTCAATCGGGACGCAATTTGAGTGATCCATCGTCATTAGGAGGCCTTGAACGTCACAATTCACTATCAGTTTTTTGTCCCATTCGATAATCTAGACTCACAGCAGAACGGCCATAAGGTGCCCGAGGCAGCAATAGACCCATGGAGTCAAGTCGGCTGGAGGACGAAGTATTGAATCGGGACGCAATTTGAGTGATCCATCGTCATTAGGTGGTCCTGAACGTTACAATTCACTATCAGTTTTTCGTCCGATTCGAAAATCTTTGACTCACAGCAGAACGGCCATAAGGTGCCCGAGGCAGCAATAGACCCATTAAGTCAAGTCTGCTGGAGGACGATGTATTGAATCGGGACGCAATTTTAGTGTTCCATCGTCATTAGGAGGCCCTGAACGTTACAATTCACTATCAGTTTTTCGTCCGATTCGAAAATCTTTGAGTCACAGCAGCCCTGCCATAAGGTGCCCGAGGCAGCAATAGACCCATGGAGACAAGTCTGCTGGAGGACGATGTATTGAATCGGGACGCAATTTGAGTGATCCATCGTCATTAGGTGGCCCTGAACGTTACAATTCACTATCAGTTTTTCGTCCCATTCGATAATCTAGACTCACAGCAGAACGGCCATAAGGTGCCCGAGACAGCAATAGTCCCATGGAGTCAAGTCGGCTAGTGGACGATGTACTGAATCGGGACGCAATTTGTGTGGTCCATCATCATTAGGTGGCCCTGAATGTTACAAATCACTATCAGTTTTTCGTCCGATTCGAAAATCTTTGACTCACAGCAGAACGGCCATAAGGTGCCCGAGGCAGCAATCGACCCATGGAGACAAGTCTGCTGGAGGACGTTGTATTGAATCGGGACGCAATTTGAGTGATCCATCGTCATTAGGAGGCCCTGAACGTTACAATTCACTATCAGTTTTTCGTCCCATTCGATAATCTAGACTCACAGCAGAACGGCCATAAGGTGCCCGAGGCAGCAATAGACCCATGGAGTCAAGTCGGCTGGAGGACGATGTATTGAATCGGGACGCAATTTGAGTGATCCATCGTCATTAGGAGGCCCTGAAAGTTACAATTCACTATCAGTTTTTCGTCCCATTCGATAATCTAGACTCACAGCAGAACGGCAACAAGGTGCCCGAGGCAGCAATAGACCCATGGAGTCAAGTCGGCTGGAGGACGATGTATTGAATCGGGACGCAATTTGAGTGATCCATCGTCATTAGGTGGCCCTGAACGTTACAATTCACTATCAGTTTTTCGTCCCATTCGATAATCTAGACTCACAGCAGAACGGCCATAAGGTGCCCGAGGCAGCAATAGACCCATGGAGACAAGTCTGCTGGAGGACGATGTATTGAATCCGGACGCAATTTGAGTGATCCATCGTCATTAGGAGGCCCTGAACGTTACAATTCACTATCAGTTTTTCGTCCAATTCGATAATCTAGACTCACAGCAGAACGGCCATAAGGTGCCCGAGGCAGCAATAGTCCCATGGAGTCAAGTCGGCTAGTGGACGAAGTACTGAATCGGGACGCAATTTGTGTGGTCCATCGTCATTAGGTGGCCCTGAATGTTACAAATCACTATCAGTTTTTCGTCCGATTCGAAAATCTTTGACTCACAGCAGAACGGATATTAGGTGCCCGAGGCAGCAATCGACCCATGGAGACAAGTCTGCTGGAGGACGATGTATTGAATCGGGACGTAATTTGTGTGGTCCATCGTCATTAGGTGGCCCTGAATGTTACAATTGACTATCAGTTTTTCGTCCGATTCGAAAATCTTTGACTCACAGCAGAACGGCCATAAGGTGCCCGAGGCTGCAATAGACCCATGGAGACAAGTCTGCTGGAGGACGATGTATTGAATCGGGACGCAATTTGTGTGTTCCATCGTCATTAGGAGGCCCTGAACGTTACAATTCACTATCAGTTTTTCGTCCGATTCGAAAATCTTTGAGTCACAGCAGGCCTGCCATTAGGTGCCCGAGGCAGCAATAGACACATGGAGACAAGTCTGCTGGAGGACGATGTATTGAATCGGGACGCAATTTGAGTGATCCATCGTCATTAGGTGGCCCTGAACGTTACAATTCACTATCAGTTTTTCATCCCATTCTATAATCTACACTCACAGCAGAACGGCCATAAGGTGCCCGAGACAGCAATAGTCCCATGGAGTCAAGTCGGCTAGTGGACGATGTACTGAATCGGGACGCAATTTGTGTGGTCCATCGTCATTAGGTGGCCCTGAATGTTACAAATCACTATCAGTTTTTCGTCCGATTCGAAAATTTTTGACTCACAGCAGAACGGCCATAAGGTGCCCGAGGCAGCAATCGACCCATGGAGACAAGTCTGCTGGAGGACGATGAATTGAATCGGGACGCAATTTGAGTGATCCATCGTCATTAGGTGGCCCTGAAAGTTACAATTCACTATCAGTTTTTCGTCCGATTCGAAAATCTTTGACTCACAGCAGAACGGCCATAAGGTGCCCGAGGCAGCAATAGACCCATGGAGTCAAGTGTGCTGGAGGACGATGTATTGAATCGGGACGCAATTTGAGTGATCCATCGTCATTAGGAGGCCCTGAACGTTACAATTCACTATCAGTTTTTCGTCCCATTCCATAATCTAGACTCACAGAAGAACGGCCATAAGGTGCCCGAGGCAGCAATAGACCCATGGAGTCAAGTCGGCTGGAGGACGATGTATTGAATCGGGACGCAATTTGAGTGATCCATCGTCATTAGGTGGTCCTGAACGTTACAATTCACTATCAGTTTTTCGTCCCATTCGATAATCTAGACTCACAGCAGAACGGCCATAAGGTGCCCGAGGCAGCAATAGACCCATGGAGACAAGTCTGCTGGAGGACGAAGTATTGAATCGGGCCGCAATTTGAGAGATCCATCGTCATTAGGAGGCCCTGAACGTTACAATTCACTATCAGTTTTTTGTCCCATTCGATAATCTAGACTCACAGCAGAACGGCCATAAGGTGCCCGAGGCAGCAATAGACCCATGGAGTCAAGTCGGCTGGAGGACGATGTATTGAATCGGGACGCAATTTGAGTGATCCATCGTCATTAGGTGGTCCTGAACGTTACAATTCACTATCAGTTTTTCGTCCGATTCGAAAATCTTTGACTCACAGCAGAACGGCCATAAGGTGCCCGAGGCAGCAATAGACCCATGAAGTCAAGTCTGCTGGAGGACGATGTATTGAATCGGGACGCAATTTTAGTGTTCCATCGTCATTAGGAGGCCCTGAACGTTACAATTCACTATCAGTTTTTCGTCCGATTCGAAAATCTTTAGGTCACAGCAGGCCTGCCATAAGGTGCCCGAGGCAGCAATAGACCCATGGAGACAAGTCTGCTGGAGGACGATGTATTGAATCGGGACACAATTTGAGTGATCCATCGTCATTAGGAGGCCCTGAACGTTACAATTCACTATCAATTTTTCGTCCCATTCGATAATCTAGACTCACAGCAGAACGGCCATAAGTTGCCCGAGGCAGCAATAGTCCCATGGAGTCAAGTCGGCTAGTGGACGATGTACTGAATCGGGACGCAATTTGTGTGGTCCATCGTCATTAGGTGGCCCTGAATGTTACAAATCACTATCAGTTTTTCGTCCGATTCGAAAATCTTTGACTCACAGCAGAACGGATATTAGGTGCCCGAGGCAGCAATCGACCCATGGAGACAAGTCTGCTGGAGGACGATGTATTGAATCGGGACGTAATTTGTGTGGTCCATCGTCATTAGGTGGCCCTGAATGTTACAATTGACTATCAGTTTTTCGTCCGATTCGAAAATCTTTGACTCACAGCAGAACGGCCATAAGGTGCCCCAGGCAGCAATAGACCCATGGAGACAAGTCTGCTGGAGGACGATGTATTGAATCGGGACGCAATTTGTGTGTTCCATCGTCATTAGGAGGCCCTGAACGTTACAATTCACTATCAGTTTTTCGTCCGATTCGAAAATCTTTGAGTCACAGCAGGCCTGCCATAAGGTGCCCGAGGCAGCAATAGACCCATGGAGACAAGTCTGCTGGAGGACGATGTATTGAATCGGGACGCAATTTGAGTGATCCATCGTCATTAGGTGGCCCTGAACGTTACAATTCACTATCAGTTTTTCATCCCATTCTATAATCTACACTCACAGCAGAACGGCCATAACGTGCCCGAGACAGCAATAGTCCCATAGAGTCAAGTCGGCTAGTGGACGATGTACTGAATCGGGACGCAATTTGTGTGGTCCATCGTCATTAGGTGGCCCTGAATGTTACAAATCACTATCAGTTTTTCGTCCGATTCGAAAATCTTTGACTCACAGCAGAACGGCCATAAGGTGCCCGAGGCAGCAATCGACCCATGGAGACAAGTCTGCTGGAGGACGTTGTATTGAATCGGGACGCAATTTGAGTGATCCATCGTCATTAGGAGGCCCTGAACGTTACAATTCACTATCAGTTTTTCGTCCCATTCGATAATCTAGACTCACAGCAGAACGGCCATAAAGTGCCCGAGGCAGCAATAGACCCATGGAGTCAAGTCGGCTGGAGGACGATGTATTGAATCGGGACGCAATTTGAGTGATCCATCGTCATTAGGAGGCCCTGAACGTTACAATTCACTATCAGTTTTTCGTCCCATTCGATAATCTAGACTCACAGCAGAACGGCCATAAGGTGCCCGAGGCAGCAATAGACCCATGGAGTCAAGTCGGCTGGAGGACGATGTATTGAATCGGGACGCAATTTGAGTGATCCATCGTCATTAGGTGGCCCTGAACGTTACAATTCACTATCAGTTTTTCGTCCCATTCGATAATCTAGACTCACAGCAGAACGACCATAAGGTGCCCGAGGCAGCAATAGACCCATGGAGACAAGTCTGCTGGAGGACGATGTATTGAATCGGGACGCAATTTGAGTGATCCATCGTCATTAGGAGGCCCTGAACGTTACAATTCACTATCAGTTTTTCGTCCCATTCGATAATCTAGACTCACAGCAGAACGGCCATAAGGTGCCCGAGGCAGCAATAGTCCCATGGAGTCAAGTCGGCTAGTGGACGATGTACTGAATCGGGACGCAATTTGTGTGGTCCATCGTCATTAGGTGGCCCTGAATGTTACAAATCACTATCAGTTTTTCGTCCGATTCGAAAATCTTTCACTCACAGCAGAACGGATATTAGGTGCCCGAGGCAGCAATCGACCCATGGAGACAAGTCTGCTGGAGGACGATGTATTGAATCGGGACGTAATTTGTGTGGTCCATCGTCATTAGGTGGCCCTGAATGTTACAATTGACTATCAGTTTTTCGTCCGATTCGAAAATCTTTGACTCACAGCAGAACGGCCATAAGGTGCCCGAGGCAGCAATAGACCCATGGAGACAAGTCTGCTAGAGGATGATGTATTGAATCGGGACGCAATTTGAGTGATCCATCGTCATTAGGTGGCCCTGAACGTTACAATTCACTATCAGTTTTTCATCCCATTCTATAATCTACACTCACAGCAGAACGGCCATAAGGTGCCCGAGACAGCAATAGTCCCATGGAGTCAAGTCGGCTAGTGGACGATGTACTGAATCGGGACGCAATTTGTGTGGTCCATCGTCATTAGGTGGCCCTGAATGTTACAAATCACTATCAGTTTTTCGTCCGATTCGAAAATCTTTGACTCACAGCAGAACGGCCATAAGGTGCCCAGGCAGCAATCGACCCATGGAGACAAGTCTGCTGGAGGACGATGTATTGAATCGGGACGCAATTTGAGTGATCCATCGTCATTAGGTGGCCCTGAAAGTTACAATTCACTATCAGTTTTTCGTCCGATTCGAAAATCTTTGACTCACAGCAGAACGGCCATAAGGTGCCCGAGGCAGCAATCGACCCATGGAGACAAGTCTGCTGGAGGACGTTGTATTGAATCGGGACGCAATTTGAGTGATCCATCGTCATTAGGAGGCCCTGAACGTTACAATTCACTATCAGTTTTTTGTCCCATTCGATAATCTAGACTCACAGCAGAACGGCCATAAGGTGCCCGAGGCAGCAATAGACCCATGGAGTCAAGTCGGCTGGAGGACGATGTATTAAATCGGGAAACAATTTGAGTGATCCATCGTCATTAGGAGGCCCTGAACGTTACCATTCACTATCAGTTTTTCGTCCCATTCGATAATCTAGACTCACAGCAGAACGGCCATAAGGTGCCCGAGGCAGCAATAGACCCATGGAGTCAAGTGTGCTGGAGGACGATGTATTGAATCGGGACGCAATTTGAGTGATCCATCGTCATTAGGAGGCCCTGAACGTTACAATTCACTATCAGTTTTTCGTCCCATTCCATAATCTAGACTCACAGAAGAACGGCCATAAGGTGCCCGAGGCAGCAATAGACCCATGGAGTCAAGTCGGCTGGAGGACGATGTATTGAATCGGGACGCAATTTGAGTGATCCATCGTCATTAGGTGGTCCTGAACGTTACAATTCACTATCAGTTTTTCGTCCCATTCGATAATCTAGACTCACAGCAGAACGGCCATAAGGTGCCCGAGGCAGCAATAGACCCATGGAGACAAGTCTGCTGGAGGACGAAGTATTGAATCGGGCCGCAATTTGAGAGATCCATCGTCATTAGGAGGCCCTGAACGTTACAATTCACTATCAGTTTTTTGTCCCATTCGATAATCTAGACTCACAGCAGAACGGCCATAAGGTGCCCGAGGCAGCAATAGACCCATGGAGTCAAGTCGGCTGGAGGACGATGTATTGAATCGGGACGCAATTTGAGTGATCCATCGTCATTAGGTGGTCCTGAACGTTACAATTCACTATCAGTTTTTCGTCCGATTCGAAAATCTTTGACTCACAGCAGAACGGCCATAAGGTGCCCGAGGCAGCAATAGACCCATGAAGTCAAGTCTGCTGGAGGACGATGTATTGAATCGGGACGCAATTTTAGTGTTCCATCGTCATTAGGAGGCCCTGAACGTTACAATTCACTATCAGTTTTTCGTCCGATTCGAAAATCTTTAGGTCACAGCAGGCCTGCCATAAGGTGCCCGAGGCAGCAATAGACCCATGGAGACAAGTCTGCTGGAGGACGATGTATTGAATCGGGACACAATTTGAGTGATCCATCGTCATTAGGAGGCCCTGAACGTTACAATTCACTATCAATTTTTCGTCCCATTCGATAATCTAGACTCACAGCAGAACGGCCATAAGTTGCCCGAGGCAGCAATAGTCCCATGGAGTCAAGTCGGCTAGTGGACGATGTACTGAATCGGGACGCAATTTGTGTGGTCCATCGTCATTAGGTGGCCCTGAATGTTACAAATCACTATCAGTTTTTCGTCCGATTCGAAAATCTTTGACTCACAACAGAACGGCCATAAGGTGCCCGAGGCAGCAATAGTCCCATGGAGTCAAGTCGGCTAGTGGACGATGTACTGAATCGGGACGCAATTTGTGTGGTCCATCGTCATTAGGTGGCCCTGAATGTTACAAATCACTATCAGTTTTTCGTCCGATTCGAAAATCTTTGACTCACAGCAGAACGGATATTAGGTGCCCGAGGCAGCAATCGACCCATGGAGACAAGTCTGCTGGAGGACGATGTATTGAATCGGGACGTAATTTGTGTGGTCCATCGTCATTAGGTGGCCCTGAATGTTACAATTGACTATCAGTTTTTCGTCCGATTCGAAAATCTTTGACTCACAGCAGAACGGCCATAAGGTGCCCGAGGCAGCAATAGACCCATGGAGACAAGTCTGCTAGAGGATGATGTATTGAATCGGGACGCAATTTGAGTGATCCATCGTCATTAGGTGGCCCTGAACGTTACAATTCACTATCAGTTTTTCATCCCATTCTATAATCTACACTCACAGCAGAACGGCCATAAGGTGCCCGAGACAGCAATAGTCCCATGGAGTCAAGTCGGCTAGTGGACGATGTACTGAATCGGGACGCAATTTGTGTGGTCCATCGTCATTAGGTGGCCCTGAATGTTACAAATCACTATCAGTTTTTCGTCCGATTCGAAAATCTTTGACTCACAGCAGAACGGCCATAAGGTGCCCAGGCAGCAATCGACCCATGGAGACAAGTCTGCTGGAGGACGATGTATTGAATCGGGACGCAATTTGAGTGATCCATCGTCATTAGGTGGCCCTGAAAGTTACAATTCACTATCAGTTTTTCGTCCGATTCGAAAATCTTTGACTCACAGCAGAACGGCCATAAGGTGCCCGAGGCAGCAATCGACCCATGGAGACAAGTCTGCTGGAGGACGTTGTATTGAATCGGGACGCAATTTGAGTGATCCATCGTCATTAGGAGGCCCTGAACGTTACAATTCACTATCAGCTTTTCGTCCCATTCGATAATCTAGACTCACAGAAGAACGGCCATAAGGTGCCCGAGGCAGCAATAGACCCATGGAGTCAAGTCGGCTGGAGGACGATGTATTGAATCGGGACGCAATTTGAGTGATCCATCGTCATTAGGTGGCCCTGAACGTTACAATTCACTATCAGTTTTTCGTCCCATTCGATAATCTAGACTCACAGCAGAACGGCCATAAGGTGCCCGAGGCAGCAATAGACAAATGGAGACAAGTCTGCTGGAGGACAATGTATTGAATCGGGACGCAATTTGAGTGATCCATCGTCATTAGGAGGCCCTGAACGTTACAATTCATTATCAGTTTTTTGTCCCATTCGATAATCTAGACTCACAGCAGAACGGCCATAAGGTGCCCGAGGCAGCAATAGACCCATGGAGTCAAGTCGGCTGGAGGACGATGTATTGAATCGGGACGCAATTTGAGTGATCCATCGTCATTAGGTGGTCCTGAACGTTACAATTCACTATCAGTTTTTCGTCCGATTCGAAAATCTTTGACTCACAGCAGAACGGCCATAAGGTGCCCGAGGCAGCAATAGACCCATGAAGTCAAGTCTGCTGGAGGACGATGTATTGAATCGGGACGCAATTTTAGCGTTCCATCGTCATTAGGAGGCACTGAACGTTACAATTCACTATCAGTTTTTCGTCCGATTCGAAAATCTTTGAGTCACAGCAGGCCTGCCATAAGGTGCCCGAGGCAGCAATAGACATATGGAGACAAGTCTGCTGGAGGACGATGTATTGAATCGGGACGCAATTTGAGTGATCCATCGTCATTAGGAGGCCCTGAACGTTACAATTCACTATCAGTTTTTCGTCCCATTCGATAATCTAGACTCACAGCAGAACGGCCATAAGGTGCCCGAGACAGCAATAGTCCCATGGAGTCAAGTCGGCTAGTGGACGATGTACTGAATCGGGACGCAATTTGTGTGGTCCATCGTCATTAGGTGGCCCTGAATGTTACAAATCACTATCAGTTTTTCGTCCGATTCGAAAATCTTTGACTCACAGCAGAACGGATATAAGGTGCCCGAGGCAGCATTCGACCCATGGAGACAAGTCTGCTGGAGGACGATGTATTGAATCGGGACGTAATTTGTGTGGTCCATCGTCATTAGGTGGCCCTGAATGTTACAATTCACTATCAGTTTTTCGTCCGATTCGAAAATCTTTGACTCACAGCAGAACGGCCATAAGGTGCCCGAGGCAGCAATCGACCCATGGAGACAAGTCTGCTGGAGGACGTTGTATTGAATCGGGACGCAATTTGAGTGATCCATCGTCATTAGGAGGCCCTGAACGTTACAATTCACTATCAGTTTTTTGTCCCATTCGATAATCTAGACTCACAGCAGAACGGCCATAGGGTGCCCGAGGCAGCAATAGACCCATGGAGTCAAGTCGGCTGGAGGACGATGTATTGAATCGGGACGCAATTTGAGTGATCCATCGTCATTAGGAGGCCCTGAACGTTACAATTCACTATCAGCTTTTCGTCCCATTCGATAATCTAGACTCACAGAAGAACGGCCATAAGGTGCCCGAGGCAGCAATAGACCCATGGAGTCAAGTCGGCTGGAGGACGATGTATTGAATCGGGACGCAATTTGAGTGATCCATCGTCATTAGGTGGCCCTGAACGTTACAATTCACTATCAGTTTTTCGTCCCATTCGATAATCTAGACTCACAGCAGAACGGCCATAAGGTGCCCGAGGCAGCAATAGACAAATGGAGACAAGTCTGCTGGAGGACAATGTATTGAATCGGGACGCAATTTGAGTGATCCATCGTCATTAGGAGGCCCTGAACGTTACAATTCATTATCAGTTTTTTGTCCCATTCGATAATCTAGACTCACAGCAGAACGGCCATAAGGTGCCCGAGGCAGCAATAGACCCATGGAGTCAAGTCGGCTGGAGGACGATGTATTGAATCGGGACGCAATTTGAGTGATCCATCGTCATTAGGTGGTCCTGAACGTTACAATTCACTATCAGTTTTTCGTCCGATTCGAAAATCTTTGACTCACAGCAGAACGGCCATAAGGTGCCCGAGGCAGCAATAGACCCATGAAGTCAAGTCTGCTGGAGGACGATGTATTGAATCGGGACGCAATTTTAGCGTTCCATCGTCATTAGGAGGCACTGAACGTTACAATTCACTATCAGTTTTTCGTCCGATTCGAAAATCTTTGAGTCACAGCAGGCCTGCCATAAGGTGCCCGAGGCAGCAATAGACATATGGAGACAAGTCTGCTGGAGGACGATGTATTGAATCGGGACGCAATTTGAGTGATCCATCGTCATTAGGAGGCCCTGAACGTTACAATTCACTATCAGTTTTTCGTCCCATTCGATAATCTAGACTCACAGCAGAACGGCCATAAGGTGCCCGAGACAGCAATAGTCCCATGGAGTCAAGTCGGCTAGTGGACGATGTACTGAATCGGGACGCAATTTGTGTGGTCCATCGTCATTAGGTGGCCCTGAATGTTACAAATCACTATCAGTTTTTCGTCCGATTCGAAAATCTTTGACTCACAGCGGAACGGATATAAGGTGCCCGAGGCAGCAATCGACCCATGGAGACAAGTCTGCTGGAGGACGATGTATTGAATCGGGACGTAATTTGTGTGGTCCATCGTCATTAGGTGGCCCTGAATGTTACAATTGACTATCAGTTTTTCGTCCGATTCGAAAATCTTTGACTCACAGCAGAACGGCCATAAGGTGCCCGAGGCAGCAATAGACCCATGGAGACAAGTCTGCTGGAGGACGATGTATTGAATCGGGACGCAATTTGTGTGTTCCATCGTCATTAGGAGGCCCTGAACGTTACAATTCACTATCAGTTTTTCGTCCGATTCGAAAATCTTTGAGTCACAGCAGGCCTGCCATAAGGTGCCCGAGGCAGCAATAGACCCATGGAGACAAGTCTGCTGGAGGACGATGTATTGAATCGGGACGCAATTTGAGTGATCCATCGTCATTAGGTGGCCCTGAACGTTACAATTCACTATCAGTTTTTCATCCCATTCTATAATCTACACTCACAGCAGAACGGCCATAAGGTGCCCGAGGCAGCAATCGACCCATGGAGACAAGTCTGCTGGAGGACGTTGTATTGAATCGGGACGCAATTTGAGTGATCCATCGTCATTAGGAGGCCCTGAACGTTACAATTCACTATCAGTTTTTCGTCCCATTCGATAATCTAGACTCACAGCAGAACGGCCATAAGGTGCCCGAGGCAGCAATAGACCCATGGAGTCAAGTCGGCTGGAGGACGATGTATTGAATCGGGACGCAATTTGAGTGATCCATCGTCATTAGGAGGCCCTGAACGTTACAATTCACTATCAGTTTTTCGTCCCATTCGATAATCTAGACTCACAGCAGAACGGCCATAAGGTGCCCGAGGCAGCAATAGACCCATGGAGTCAAGTCGGCTGGAGGACGATGTATTGAATCGGGACGCAATTTGAGTGATCCATCGTCATTAGGTGGCCCTGAACGTTACAATTCACTATCAGTTTTTCGTCCCATTCAAAAATCTTTGACTCACAGCAGAACGGCCATAAGGTGCCCGAGGCAGCAATCGACCCATGGAGACAAGTCTGCTGGAGGACGTTGTATTGAATCGGGACGCAATTTGAGTGATCCATCGTCATTAGGAGGCCCTGAACGTTACAATTCACTATCAGTTTTTCGTCCCATTCGATAATCTAGACTCACAGCAGAACGGCCATAAAGTGCCCGAGGCAGCAATAGACCCATGGAGTCAAGTCGGCTGGAGGACGATGTATTGAATCGGGACGCAATTTGAGTGATCCATCGTCATTAGGAGGCCCTGAACGTTACAATTCACTATCAGTTTTTCGTCCCATTCGATAATCTAGACTCACAGCAGAACGGCCATAAGGTGCCCGAGGCAGCAATAGACCCATGGAGTCAAGTCGGCTGGAGGACGATGTATTGAATCGGGACGCAATTTGAGTGATCCATCGTCATTAGGTGGCCCTGAACGTTACAATTCACTATCAGTTTTTCGTCCCATTCGATAATCTAGGCTCACAGCAGAACGGCCATAAGGTGCCCGAGGCAGCAATAGACCCATGGAGACAAGTCTGCTGGAGGACGATGTATTGAATCGGGACGTAATTTGTGTGGTCCATCGTCATTAGGTGGCCCTGAATGTTACAATTGACTATCAGTTTTTCGTCCGATTCGAAAATCTTTGACTCACAGCAGAACGGCCATAAGGTGCCCGAGGCAGCAATAGACCCATGGAGACGTCTGCTGGAGGACGATGTATTGAATCGGGACGCAATTTGAGTGATCCATCGTCATTAGGAGACCCTGAACGTTACAATTCACTATCAGTTTTTTGTCCCATTCGATAATCTAGACTCACAGCAGAACGGCCATAAGGTGCCCGAGGCAGCAATAGACATATGGAGTCAAGTCGGCTGGAGGACGAAGTATTGAATCGGGACGCAATTTGAGTGATCCATCGTCATTAGGTGGTCCTGAACGTTACAATTCACTATCAGTTTTTCGTCCGATTCGAAAATCTTTGACTCACAGCAGAACGGCCATAAGGTGCCCGAGGCAGCAATAGACCCATTAAGTCAAGTCTGCTGGAGGACGATGTATTGAATCGGGACGCAATTTTAGTGTTCCATCGTCATTAGGAGGCCCTGAACGTTACAATTCACTATCAGTTTTTCGTCCGATTCGAAAATCTTTGAGTCACAGCAGCCCTGCCATAAGGTGCCCGAGGCAGCAATAGACCCATGGAGACAAGTCTGCTGGAGGACGATGTATTGAATCGGGACGCAATTTGAGTGATCCATCGTCATTAGGTGGCCCTGAACGTTACAATTCACTATCAGTTTTTCGTCCCATTCGATAATCTAGACTCACAGCAGAACGGCCATAAGGTGCCCGAGACAGCAATAGTCCCATGGAGTCAAGTCGGCTAGTGGACGATGTACTGAATCGGGACGCAATTTGTGTGGTCCATCATCATTAGGTGGCCCTGAATGTTACAATTCACTATCAGTTTTTCGTCCCATTCGATAATCTAGACTCACAGCAGAACGGCCATAAGGTGCCCGAGGCAGCAATAGACCCATGGAGTCAAGTCTGCTGGAGGACGATGTATTGAATCCGGACGCAATTTGAGTGATCCATCGTCATTAGGAGGCCCTGAACGTTACAATTCACTATCAGTTTTTCGTCCAATTCGATAATCTAGACTCACAGCAGAACGGCCATAAGGTGCCCGAGGCAGCAATAGTCCCATGGAGTCAAGTCGGCTAGTGGACGATGTACTGAATCGGGACGCAATTTGTGTGGTCCATCGTCATTAGGTGGCCCTGAATGTTACAAATCACTATCAGTTTTTCGTCCGATTCGAAAATCTTTGACTCACAGCAGAACGGATATTAGGTGCCCGAGGCAGCAATCGACCCATGGAGACAAGTCTGCTGGAGGACGATGTATTGAATCGGGACGTAATTTGTGTGGTCCATCGTCATTAGGTGGCCCTGAATGTTACAATTGACAATCAGTTTTTCGTCCGATTCGAAAATCTTTGACTCACAGCAGAACGGCCATAAGGTGCCCGAGGCTGCAATAGACCCATGGAGACAAGTCTGCTGGAGGACGATGTATTGAATCGGGACGCAATTTGTGTGTTCCATCGTCATTAGGAGGCCCTGAACGTTACAATTCACTATCAGTTTTTCGTCCGATTCGAAAATCTTTGAGTCACAGCAGGCCTGCCATTAGGTGCCCGAGGCAGCAATAGACCCATGGAGACAAGTCTGCTGGAGGACGATGTATTGAATCGGGACGCAATTTGAGTGATCCATCGTCATTAGGTGGCCCTGAACGTTACAATTCACTATCAGTTTTTCATCCCATTCTATAATCTACACTCACAGCAGAACGGCCATAAGGTGCCCGAGACAGCAATAGTCCCATGGAGTCAAGTCGGCTAGTGGACGATGTACTGAATCGGGACGCAATTTGTGTGGTCCATCGTCATTAGGTGGCCCTGAATGTTACAAATCACTATCAGTTTTTCGTCCGATTCGAAAATCTTTGACTCACAGCAGAACGGCCATAAGGTGCCCGAGGCAGCAATCGACCCATGGAGACAAGTCTGCTGGAGGACGATGTATTGAATCGGGACGCAATTTGAGTGATCCATCGTCATTAGGTGGCCCTGAAAGTTACAATTCACTATCAGTTTTTCGTCCGATTCGAAAATCTTTGACTCACAGCAGAACGGCCATAAGGTGCCCGAGGCAGCAATCGACCCATGGAGACAAGTCTCCTGGAGGACGTTGTATTGAATCGGGACGCAATTTGAGTGATCCACCGTCATTAGGAGGCCCTGAACGTTACAATTCACTATCAGTTTTTCGTCCCATTCGATAATCTAGACTCACAGCAGAACGGCCATAAGGTGCCCGAGGCAGCAATAGACCCATGGAGTCAAGTCGGCTGGAGGTCGATGTATTGAATCGGGACGCAATTTGAGTGATCCATCGTCATTAGGTGGCCCTGAACGTTACAATTTACTATCAGTTTTTCGTCCCATTCGATAATCTAGACTCACAGCAGAACGGCCATAAGGTGCCCGAGGCAGCAATAGACCCATGGAGACAAGTCTGCTGGAGGACGACGTATTGAATCGGGACGCAATTTGAGTGATCCATCGTCATTAGGAGGCCCTGAACGTTACAATTCACTATCAGTTTTTCGTCCCATTTGCTAATCTAGACTCACAGCAGAACGGCCATAAGGTGCCCGAGGCAGCAATAGACCAATGGAGTCAAGTCGGCTGGAGGACGATGTATTGAATCGGGACGCAATTTGAGTGATCCATCGTCATTAGGAGGCCCTGAACGTTACAATTCACTATCAGTTTTTCGTCCCATTCGATAATCTAGACTCACAGCAGAACGGCCATAAGGTGCCCGAGGCAGCAATAGACCCATGGAGACAAGTCTGCTGGAGGACGATGAATTGAATCGGGACGCAATTTGAGTGATCCATCGTCATTAGGGGGCCCTGAACGTTACAATTCACTATCAGTTTTTTGTCCCATTCGATAATCTAGACTCACAGCAGAACGGCCATAAGGTGCCCGAGGCAGCAATAGACCCATGGAGTCAAGTCGGCTGGAGGACTATGTATTGAATCGGGACGCAATTTGAGTGATCCATCGTCATTAGGTGGTCCTGAACGTTACAATTCACTATCAGTTTTTCGTCCGATTCGAAAATCTTTGACTCACAGCAGAACGGCCATAACGTGCCCGAGGCAGCAATAGACCCATGAAGTCAAGTCTGCTGGAGGACGATGTATTGAATCGGGACGCAATTTTAGTGTTCCATCGTCATTAGGAGGCCCTGAACGTTACAATTCACTATCAGTTTTTCGTCCCATTCGATAATCTAGACTCACAGCAGAACGGCCATAAGGTGCCCGAGGCAGCAATAGACCCATGGAGACAAGTCGGCTGGAGGACGATGTATTGAATCGGGACGCAATTTGAGTGATCCATCGTCATTAGGTGGCCCTGAACGTTACAATTCACTACCATTTTTTCTTCCCATTCGATAATCTAGATTCACAGCAGAACGGCCATAAGGTGCCGAGGCAGCAATAGACCCATGGAGTCAACTCGGCTGGAGGACGATGTATTGAATCAGGACACAATTTGCGTGGTCCATCGTCATTAGGTGGCCCTGAATGTTACAATTCACTATCAGTTTTTCGTCCGATTCGAAAGTCTTTGACTCACAGCAGAACGGCCATTAGGTGCCCGAGGCAGCAATAGACCAATGGAAATAAGTCCGCTGGAGGACGATGTATTGAATCGGGACGCAATTTGAGTGATCCATCGTCATTAGGTGGCCCTGAACGTTACAATTCACTATCAGTTTTTCGTCCGATTCGAAAATCTTTGACTCACAGCAGAACGGATATTAGGTGCCCGAGGCAGCAATCGACCCATGGAGACAAGTCTGCTGGAGGACGATGTATTGAATCGGGACGTAATTTGTGTGGTCCATCGTCATTAGGTGGCCCTGAATGTTACAATTGACTATCAGTTTTTCGTCCGATTCGAAAATCTTTGACTCACAGCAGAACGGCCATAAGGTGCCCAGGCAGCAATCGACCCATGGAGACAAGTCTGCTGGAGGACGATGTATTGAATCGGGACGCAATTTGAGTGATCCATCGTCATTAGGTGGCCCTGAAAGTTACAATTCACTATCAGTTTTTCGTCCGATTCGAAAATCTTTGACTCACAGCAGAACGGCCATAAGGTGCCCGAGGCAGCAATCGACCCATGGAGACAAGTCTGCTGGAGGACGTTGTATTGAATCGGGACGCAATTTGAGTGATCCATCGTCATTAGGAGGCCCTGAACGTTACAATTCACTATCAGTTTTTCGTCCCATTCGATAATCTAGACTCACAGCAGAACGGCCATAAGGTGCCCGAGGCAGCAATAGACCCATGGAGTCAAGTCGGCTGGAGGACGATGTATTGAATCGGGACGCAATTTGAGTGATCCATCGTCATTAGGAGGCCCTGAACGTTACAATTCACTATCAGTTTTTTGTCCCATTCGATAATCTAGACTCACAGCAGAACGGCCATAAGGTGCCCGAGGCAGCAATAGACCCATGGAGTCAAGTCGGCTGGAGGACGATGTATTGAATCGGGACGCAATTTGAGTGATCCATCGTCATTAGGAGGCCCTGAACGTTACAATTCACTATCAGCTTTTCGTCCCATTCGATAATCTAGACTCACAGAAGAACGGCCATAAGGTGCCCGAGGCAGCAATAGACCCATGGAGTCAAGTCGGCTGGAGGACGATGTATTGAATCGGGACGCAATTTGAGTGATCCATCGTCATTAGGTGGCCCTGAACGTTACAATTCACTATCAGTTTTTCGTCCCATTCGATAATCTAGACTCACAGCAGAACGGCCATAAGGTGCCCGAGGCAGCAATAGACAAATGGAGACAAGTCTGCTGGAGGACAATGTATTGAATCGGGACGCAATTTGAGTGATCCATCGTCATTAGGAGGCCCTGAACGTTACAATTCATTATCAGTTTTTTGTCCCATTCGATAATCTAGACTCACAGCAGAACGGCCATAAGGTGCCCGAGGCAGCAATAGACCCATGGAGTCAAGTCGGCTGGAGGACGATGTATTGAATCGGGACGCAATTTGAGTGATCCATCGTCATTAGGTGGTCCTGAACGTTACAATTCACTATCAGTTTTTCGTCCGATTCGAAAATCTTTGACTCACAGCAGAACGGCCATAAGGTGCCCGAGGCAGCAATAGACCCATGAAGTCAAGTCTGCTGGAGGACGATGTATTGAATCGGGACGCAATTTTAGCGTTCCATCGTCATTAGGAGGCACTGAACGTTACAATTCACTATCAGTTTTTCGTCCGATTCGAAAATCTTTGAGTCACAGCAGGCCTGCCATAAGGTGCCCGAGGCAGCAATAGACATATGGAGACAAGTCTGCTGGAGGACGATGTATTGAATCGGGACGCAATTTGAGTGATCCATCGTCATTAGGAGGCCCTGAACGTTACAATTCACTATCAGTTTTTCGTCCCATTCGATAATCTAGACTCACAGCAGAACGGCCATAAGGTGCCCGAGACAGCAATAGTCCCATGGAGTCAAGTCGGCTAGTGGACGATGTACTGAATCGGGACGCAATTTGTGTGGTCCATCGTCATTAGGTGGCCCTGAATGTTACAAATCACTATCAGTTTTTCGTCCGATTCGAAAATCTTTGACTCACAGCAGAACGGATATAAGGTGCCCGAGGCAGCAATCGACCCATGGAGACAAGTCTGCTGGAGGACGATGTATTGAATCGGGACGTAATTTGTGTGGTCCATCGTCATTAGGTGGCCCTGAATGTTACAATTGACTTTCAGTTTTTCGTCCGATTCGAAAATCTTTGACTCACAGCAGAACGGCCATAAGGTGCCCGAGGCAGCAATAGACCCATGGAGACAAGTCTGCTGGAGGACGATGTATTGAATCGGGACGCAATTTGTGTGTTCCATCGTCATTAGGAGGCCCTGAACGTTACAATTCACTATCAGTTTTTCGTCCGATTCGAAAATCTTTGAGTCACAGCAGGCCTGCCATAAGGTGCCCGAGGCAGCAATAGACCCATGGAGACAAGTCTGCTGGAGGACGATGTATTGAATCGGGACGCAATTTGAGTGATCCATCGTCATTAGGTGGCCCTGAACGTTACAATTCACTATCAGTTTTTCATCCCATTCTATAATCTACACTCACAGCAGAACGGCCATAAGGTGCCCGAGGCAGCAATCGACCCATGGAGACAAGTCTGCTGGAGGACGTTGTATTGAATCGGGACGCAATTTGAGTGATCCATCGTCATTAGGAGGCCCTGAACGTTACAATTCACTATCAGTTTTTCGTCCCATTCGATAATCTAGACTCACAGCAGAACGGCCATAAGGTGCCCGAGGCAGCAATAGACCCATGGAGTCAAGTCGGCTGGAGGACGATGTATTGAATCGGGACGCAATTTGAGTGATCCATCGTCATTAGGAGGCCCTGAACGTTACAATTCACTATCAGTTTTTCGTCCCATTCGATAATCTAGACTCACAGCAGAACGGCCATAAAGTGCCCGAGGCAGCAATAGACCCATGGAGTCAAGTCGGCTGGAGGACGATGTATTGAATCGGGACGCAATTTTAGTGATCCATCGTCATTAGGTGGCCCTGAACGTTACAATTCACTATCAGTTTTTCGTCCCATTCAAAAATCTTTGACTCACAGCAGAACGGCCATAAGGTGCCCGAGGCAGCAATCGACCCATGGAGACAAGTCTGCTGGAGGACGTTGTATTGAATCGGGACGCAATTTGAATGATCCATCGTCATTAGGAGGCCCTGAACGTTACAATTCACTATCAGTTTTTCGTCCCATTCGATAATCTAGACTCACAGCAGAACGGCCATAAAGTGCCCGAGGCAGCAATAGACCCATGGAGTCAAGTCGGCTGGAGGACGATGTATTGAATCGGGACGCAATTTGAGTGATCCATCGTCATTAGGAGGCCCTGAACGTTACAATTCACTATCAGTTTTTCGTCCCATTCGATAATCTAGACTCACAGCAGAACGGCCATAAGGTGCCCGAGGCAGCAATAGACCCATGGAGTCAAGTCGGCTGGAGGACGATGTATTGAATCGGGACGCAATTTGAGTGATCCATCGTCATTAGGTGGCCCTGAACGTTACAATTCACTATCAGTTTTTCGTCCCATTCGATAATCTAGGCTCACAGCAGAACGGCCATAAGGTGCCCGAGGCAGCAATAGACCCATGGAGACAAGTCTGCTGGAGGACGATGTATTGAATCGGGACGTAATTTGTGTGGTCCATCGTCATTAGGTGGCCCTGAATGTTACAATTGACTATCAGTTTTTCGTCCGATTCGAAAATCTTTGACTCACAGCAGAACGGCCATAAGGTGCCCGAGGCAGCAATAGACCCATGGAGACGTCTGCTGGAGGACGATGTATTGAATCGGGACGCAATTTGAGTGATCCATCGTCATTAGGAGACCCTGAACGTTACAATTCACTATCAGTTTTTTGTCCCATTCGATAATCTACACTCACAGCAGAACGGCCATAAGGTGCCCGAGGCAGCAATAGACCCATGGAGTCAAGTCGGCTGGAGGACGAAGTATTGAATCGGGACGCAATTTGAGTGATCCATCGTCATTAGGAGGCCCTGAACGTTACAATTCACTATCAGTTTTTCGTCCCATTCGATAATCTAGACTCACAGCAGAACGGCCATAAGGTGCCCGAGGCAGCAATAGTCCCATGGAGTCAAGTCGGCTAGTGGACGATGTACTGAATCGGGACGCAATTTGTGTGGTCCATCGTCATTAGGTGGCCCTGAATGTTACAAATCACTATCAGTTTTTCGTCCGATTCGAAAATCTTTGACTCACAGCAGAACGGATATTAGGTGCCCGAGGCAGCAATCGACCCATGGAGACAAGTCTGCTGGAGGACGATGTATTGAATCGGGACGTAATTTGTGTGGTCCATCGTCATTAGGTGGCCCTGAATGTTACAATTGACTATCAGTTTTTCGTCCGATTCGAAAATCTTTGACTCACAGCAGAACGGCCATAAGGTGCCCGAGGCAGCAATAGACCCATGGAGACAAGTCTGCTAGAGGATGATGTATTGAATCGGGACGCAATTTGAGTGATCCATCGTCATTAGGTGGCCCTGAACGTTACAATTCACTATCAGTTTTTCATCCCATTCTATAATCTACACTCACAGCAGAACGGCCATAAGGTGCCCGAGACAGCAATAGTCCCATGGAGTCAAGTCGGCTAGTGGACGATGTACTGAATCGGGACGCAATTTGTGTGGTCCATCGTCATTAGGTGGCCCTGAATGTTACAAATCACTATCAGTTTTTCGTCCGATTCGAAAATCTTTGACTCACAGCAGAACGGCCATAAGGTGCCCAGGCAGCAATCGACCCATGGAGACAAGTCTGCTGGAGGACGATGTATTGAATCGGGACGCAATTTGAGTGATCCATCGTCATTAGGTGGCCCTGAAAGTTACAATTCACTATCAGTTTTTCGTCCGATTCGAAAATCTTTGACTCACAGCAGAACGGCCATAAGGTGCCCGAGGCAGCAATCGACCCATGGAGACAAGTCTGCTGGAGGACGTTGTATTGAATCGGGACGCAATTTGAGTGATCCATCGTCATTAGGAGGCCCTGAACGTTACAATTCACTATCAGTTTTTCGTCCCATTCGATAATCTAGACTCACAGCAGAACGGCCATAAGGTGCCCGAGGCAGCAATAGACCCATGGAGTCAAGTCGGCTGGAGGACGATGTATTGAATCGGGACGCAATTTGAGTGATCCATCGTCATTAGGAGGCCCTGAACGTTACAATTCACTATCAGCTTTTCGTCCCATTCGATAATCTAGACTCACAGAAGAACGGCCATAAGGTGCCCGAGGCAGCAATAGACCCATGGAGTCAAGTCGGCTGGAGGACGATGTATTGAATCGGGACGCAATTTGAGTGATCCATCGTCATTAGGTGGCCCTGAACGTTACAATTCACTATCAGTTTTTCGTCCCATTCGATAATCTAGACTCACAGCAGAACGGCCATAAGGTGCCCGAGGCAGCAATAGACAAATGGAGACAAGTCTGCTGGAGGACAATGTATTGAATCGGGACGCAATTTGAGTGATCCATCGTCATTAGGAGGCCCTGAACGTTACAATTCATTATCAGTTTTTTGTCCCATTCGATAATCTAGACTCACAGCAGAACGGCCATAAGGTGCCCGAGGCAGCAATAGACCCATGGAGTCAAGTCGGCTGGAGGACGATGTATTGAATCGGGACGCAATTTGAGTGATCCATCGTCATTAGGTGGTCCTGAACGTTACAATTCACTATCAGTTTTTCGTCCGATTCGAAAATCTTTGACTCACAGCAGAACGGCCATAAGGTGCCCGAGGCAGCAATAGACCCATGAAGTCAAGTCTGCTGGAGGACGATGTATTGAATCGGGACGCAATTTTAGCGTTCCATCGTCATTAGGAGGCACTGAACGTTACAATTCACTATCAGTTTTTCGTCCGATTCGAAAATCTTTGAGTCACAGCAGGCCTGCCATAAGGTGCCCGAGGCAGCAATAGACATATGGAGACAAGTCTGCTGGAGGACGATGTATTGAATCGGGACGCAATTTGAGTGATCCATCGTCATTAGGAGGCCCTGAACGTTACAATTCACTATCAGTTTTTCGTCCCATTCGATAATCTAGACTCACAGCAGAACGGCCATAAGGTGCCCGAGACAGCAATAGTCCCATGGAGTCAAGTCGGCTAGTGGACGATGTACTGAATCGGGACGCAATTTGTGTGGTCCATCGTCATTAGGTGGCCCTGAATGTTACAAATCACTATCAGTTTTTCGTCCGATTCGAAAATCTTTGACTCACAGCAGAACGGATATAAGGTGCCCGAGGCAGCATTCGACCCATGGAGACAAGTCTGCTGGAGGACGATGTATTGAATCGGGACGTAATTTGTGTGGTCCATCGTCATTAGGTGGCCCTGAATGTTACAATTCACTATCAGTTTTTCGTCCGATTCGAAAATCTTTGACTCACAGCAGAACGGCCATAAGGTGCCCGAGGCAGCAATCGACCCATGGAGACAAGTCTGCTGGAGGACGTTGTATTGAATCGGGACGCAATTTGAGTGATCCATCGTCATTAGGAGGCCCTGAACGTTACAATTCACTATCAGTTTTTTGTCCCATTCGATAATCTAGACTCACAGCAGAACGGCCATAGGGTGCCCGAGGCAGCAATAGACCCATGGAGTCAAGTCGGCTGGAGGACGATGTATTGAATCGGGACGCAATTTGAGTGATCCATCGTCATTAGGAGGCCCTGAACGTTACAATTCACTATCAGCTTTTCGTCCCATTCGATAATCTAGACTCACAGAAGAACGGCCATAAGGTGCCCGAGGCAGCAATAGACCCATGGAGTCAAGTCGGCTGGAGGACGATGTATTGAATCGGGACGCAATTTGAGTGATCCATCGTCATTAGGTGGCCCTGAACGTTACAATTCACTATCAGTTTTTCGTCCCATTCGATAATCTAGACTCACAGCAGAACGGCCATAAGGTGCCCGAGGCAGCAATAGACAAATGGAGACAAGTCTGCTGGAGGACAATGTATTGAATCGGGACGCAATTTGAGTGATCCATCGTCATTAGGAGGCCCTGAACGTTACAATTCATTATCAGTTTTTTGTCCCATTCGATAATCTAGACTCACAGCAGAACGGCCATAAGGTGCCCGAGGCAGCAATAGACCCATGGAGTCAAGTCGGCTGGAGGACGATGTATTGAATCGGGACGCAATTTGAGTGATCCATCGTCATTAGGTGGTCCTGAACGTTACAATTCACTATCAGTTTTTCGTCCGATTCGAAAATCTTTGACTCACAGCAGAACGGCCATAAGGTGCCCGAGGCAGCAATAGACCCATGAAGTCAAGTCTGCTGGAGGACGATGTATTGAATCGGGACGCAATTTTAGCGTTCCATCGTCATTAGGAGGCACTGAACGTTACAATTCACTATCAGTTTTTCGTCCGATTCGAAAATCTTTGAGTCACAGCAGGCCTGCCATAAGGTGCCCGAGGCAGCAATAGACATATGGAGACAAGTCTGCTGGAGGACGATGTATTGAATCGGGACGCAATTTGAGTGATCCATCGTCATTAGGAGGCCCTGAACGTTACAATTCACTATCAGTTTTTCGTCCCATTCGATAATCTAGACTCACAGCAGAACGGCCATAAGGTGCCCGAGACAGCAATAGTCCCATGGAGTCAAGTCGGCTAGTGGACGATGTACTGAATCGGGACGCAATTTGTGTGGTCCATCGTCATTAGGTGGCCCTGAATGTTACAAATCACTATCAGTTTTTCGTCCGATTCGAAAATCTTTGACTCACAGCAGAACGGATATAAGGTGCCCGAGGCAGCAATCGACCCATGGAGACAAGTCTGCTGGAGGACGATGTATTGAATCGGGACGTAATTTGTGTGGTCCATCGTCATTAGGTGGCCCTGAATGTTACAATTGACTATCAGTTTTTCGTCCGATTCGAAAATCTTTGACTCACAGCAGAACGGCCATAAGGTGCCCGAGGCAGCAATAGACCCATGGAGACAAGTCTGCTGGAGGACGATGTATTGAATCGGGACGCAATTTGTGTGTTCCATCGTCATTAGGAGGCCCTGAACGTTACAATTCACTATCAGTTTTTCGTCCGATTCGAAAATCTTTGAGTCACAGCAGGCCTGCCATAAGGTGCCCGAGGCAGCAATAGACCCATGGAGACAAGTCTGCTGGAGGACGATGTATTGAATCGGGACGCAATTTGAGTGATCCATCGTCATTAGGTGGCCCTGAACGTTACAATTCACTATCAGTTTTTCATCCCATTCTATAATCTACACTCACAGCAGAACGGCCATAAGGTGCCCGAGGCAGCAATCGACCCATGGAGACAAGTCTGCTGGAGGACGTTGTATTGAATCGGGACGCAATTTGAGTGATCCATCGTCATTAGGAGGCCCTGAACGTTACAATTCACTATCAGTTTTTCGTCCCATTCGATAATCTAGACTCACAGCAGAACGGCCATAAGGTGCCCGAGGCAGCAATAGACCCATGGAGTCAAGTCGGCTGGAGGACGATGTATTGAATCGGGACGCAATTTGAGTGATCCATCGTCATTAGGAGGCCCTGAACGTTACAATTCACTATCAGTTTTTCGTCCCATTCGATAATCTAGACTCACAGCAGAACGGCCATAAGGTGCCCGAGGCAGCAATAGACCCATGGAGTCAAGTCGGCTGGAGGACGATGTATTGAATCGGGACGCAATTTGAGTGATCCATCGTCATTAGGTGGCCCTGAACGTTACAATTCACTATCAGTTTTTCGTCCCATTCAAAAATCTTTGACTCACAGCAGAACGGCCATAAGGTGCCCGAGGCAGCAATCGACCCATGGAGACAAGTCTGCTGGAGGACGTTGTATTGAATCGGGACGCAATTTGAGTGATCCATCGTCATTAGGAGGCCCTGAACGTTACAATTCACTATCAGTTTTTCGTCCCATTCGATAATCTAGACTCACAGCAGAACGGCCATAAAGTGCCCGAGGCAGCAATAGACCCATGGAGTCAAGTCGGCTGGAGGACGATGTATTGAATCGGGACGCAATTTGAGTGATCCATCGTCATTAGGAGGCCCTGAACGTTACAATTCACTATCAGTTTTTCGTCCCATTCGATAATCTAGACTCACAGCAGAACGGCCATAAGGTGCCCGAGGCAGCAATAGACCCATGGAGTCAAGTCGGCTGGAGGACGATGTATTGAATCGGGACGCAATTTGAGTGATCCATCGTCATTAGGTGGCCCTGAACGTTACAATTCACTATCAGTTTTTCGTCCCATTCGATAATCTAGGCTCACAGCAGAACGGCCATAAGGTGCCCGAGGCAGCAATAGACCCATGGAGACAAGTCTGCTGGAGGACGATGTATTGAATCGGGACGTAATTTGTGTGGTCCATCGTCATTAGGTGGCCCTGAATGTTACAATTGACTATCAGTTTTTCGTCCGATTCGAAAATCTTTGACTCACAGCAGAACGGCCATAAGGTGCCCGAGGCAGCAATAGACCCATGGAGACGTCTGCTGGAGGACGATGTATTGAATCGGGACGCAATTTGAGTGATCCATCGTCATTAGGAGACCCTGAACGTTACAATTCACTATCAGTTTTTTGTCCCATTCGATAATCTAGACTCACAGCAGAACGGCCATAAGGTGCCCGAGGCAGCAATAGACCCATGGAGTCAAGTCGGCTGGAGGACGAAGTATTGAATCGGGACGCAATTTGAGTGATCCATCGTCATTAGGTGGTCCTGAACGTTACAATTCACTATCAGTTTTTCGTCCGATTCGAAAATCTTTGACTCACAGCAGAACGGCCATAAGGTGCCCGAGGCAGCAATAGACCCATTAAGTCAAGTCTGCTGGAGGACGATGTATTGAATCGGGACGCAATTTTAGTGTTCCATCGTCATTAGGAGGCCCTGAACGTTACAATTCACTATCAGTTTTTCGTCCGATTCGAAAATCTTTGAGTCACAGCAGCCCTGCCATAAGGTGCCCGAGGCAGCAATAGACCCATGGAGACAAGTCTGCTGGAGGACGATGTATTGAATCGGGACGCAATTTGAGTGATCCATCGTCATTAGGTGGCCCTGAACGTTACAATTCACTAACAGTTTTTCGTCCCATTCGATAATCTAGACTCACAGCAGAACGGCCATAAGGTGCCCGAGACAGCAATAGTCCCATGGAGTCAAGTCGGCTAGTGGACGATGTACTGAATCGGGACGCAATTTGTGTGGTCCATCATCATTAGGTGGCCCTGAATGTTACAAATCACTAACAGTTTTTCGTCCGATTCGAAAATCTTTGACTCACAGCAGAACGGCCATAAGGTGCCCGAGGCAGCAATCGACCCATGGAGACAAGTCTGCTGGAGGACGTTGTATTGAATCGGGACGCAATTTGAGTGATCCATCGTCATTGGGAGGCCCTGAACGTTACAATTCACTATCAGTTTTTCGTCCCATTCGATAATCTAGACTCACAGCAGAACGGCCATAAGGTGCCCGAGGCAGCAATAGACCCATGGAGTCAAGTCGGCTGGAGGACGATGTATTGAATCGGGACGCAATTTGAGTGATCCATCGTCATTAGGAGGCCCTGAACGTTACAATTCACTATCAGTTTTTCGTCCCATTCGATAATCTAGACTCACAGCAGAACGGCCATAAGGTGCCCGAGGCAGCAATAGACCCATGGAGTCAAGTCGGCTGGAGGACGATGTATTGAATCGGGACGCAATTTGAGTGATCCATCGTCATTAGGTGGCCCTGAACGTTACAATTCACTATCAGTTTTTCGTCCCATTCGATAATCTAGACTCACAGCAGAACGGCCATAAGGTGCCCGAGGCAGCAATAGACCCATGGAGACAAGTCTGCTGGAGGACGATGTATTGAATCCGGACGCAATTTGAGTGATCCATCGTCATTAGGAGGCCCTGAACGTTACAATTCACTATCAGTTTTTCGTCCAATTCGATAATCTAGACTCACAGCAGAACGGCCATAAGGTGCCCGAGGCAGCAATAGTCCCATGGAGTCAAGTCGGCTAGTGGACGATGTACTGAATCGGGACGCAATTTGTGTGGTCCATCGTCATTAGGTGGCCCTGAATGTTACAAATCACTATCAGTTTTTCGTCCGATTCGAAAATCTTTGACTCACAGCAGAACGGATATTAGGTGCCCGAGGCAGCAATCGACCCATGGAGACAAGTCTGCTGGAGGACGATGTATTGAATCGGGACGTAATTTGTGTGGTCCATCGTCATTAGGTGGCCCTGAATGTTACAATTGACAATCAGTTTTTCGTCCGATTCGAAAATCTTTGACTCACAGCAGAACGGCCATAAGGTGCCCGAGGCTGCAATAGACCCATGGAGACAAGTCTGCTGGAGGACGATGTATTGAATCGGGACGCAATTTGTGTGTTCCATCGTCATTAGGAGGCCCTGAACGTTACAATTCACTATCAGTTTTTCGTCCGATTCGAAAATCTTTGAGTCACAGCAGGCCTGCCATTAGGTGCCCGAGGCAGCAATAGGCCCATGGAGACAAGTCTGCTGGAGGACGATGTATTGAATCGGGACGCAATTTGAGTGATCCATCGTCATTAGGTGGCCCTGAACGTTACAATTCACTATCAGTTTTTCATCCCATTCTATAATCTACACTCACAGCAGAACGGCCATAAGGTGCCCGAGACAGCAATAGTCCCATGGAGTCAAGTCGGCTAGTGGACGATGTACTGAATCGGGACGCAATTTGTGTGGTCCATCGTCATTAGGTGGCCCTGAATGTTACAAATCACTATCAGTTTTTCGTCCGATTCGAAAATCTTTGACTCACAGCAGAACGGCCATAAGGTGCCCGAGGCAGCAATCGACCCATGGAGACAAGTCTGCTGGAGGACGATGTATTGAATCGGGACGCAATTTGAGTGATCCATCGTCATTAGGTGGCCCTGAAAGTTACAATTCACTATCAGTTTTTCGTCCGATTCGAAAATCTTTGACTCACAGCAGAACGGCCATAAGGTGCCCGAGGCAGCAATCGACCCATGGAGACAAGTCTGCTGGAGGACGTTGTATTGAATCGGGACGCAATTTGAGTGATCCACCGTCATTAGGAGGCCCTGAACGTTACAATTCACTATCAGTTTTTCGTCCCATTCGATAATCTAGACTCACAGCAGAACGGCCATAAGGTGCCCGAGGCAGCAATAGACCCATGGAGTCAAGTCGGCTGGAGGTCGATGTATTGAATCGGGACGCAATTTGAGTGATCCATCGTCATTAGGTGGCCCTGAACGTTACAATTTACTATCAGTTTTTCGTCCCATTCGATAATCTAGACTCACAGCAGAACGGCCATAAGGTGCCCGAGGCAGCAATAGACCCATGGAGACAAGTCTGCTGGAGGACGACGTATTGAATCGGGACGCAATTTGAGTGATCCATCGTCATTAGGAGGCCCTGAACGTTACAATTCACTATCAGTTTTTCGTCCCATTCGCTAATCTAGACTCACAGCAGAACGGCCATAAGGTGCCCGAGGCAGCAATAGACCAATGGAGTCAAGTCGGCTGGAGGACGATGTATTGAATCGGGACGCAATTTGAGTGATCCATCGTCATTAGGAGGCCCTGAACGTTACAATTCACTATCAGTTTTTCGTCCCATTCGATAATCTAGACTCACAGCAGAACGGCCATAAGGTGCCCGAGGCAGCAATAGACCCATGGAGACAAGTCTGCTGGAGGACGATGAATTGAATCGGGACGCAATTTGAGTGATCCATCGTCATTAGGAGGCCCTGAACGTTACAATTCACTATCAGTTTTTTGTCCCATTCGATAATCTAGACTCACAGCAGAACGGCCATAAGGTGCCCGAGGCAGCAATAGACCCATGGAGTCAAGTCGGCTGGAGGACGATGTATTGAATCGGGACGCAATTTGAGTGATCCATCGTCATTAGGTGGTCCTGAACGTTACAATTCACTATCAGTTTTTCGTCCGATTCGAAAATCTTTGACTCACAGCAGAACGGCCATAACGTGCCCGAGGCAGCAATAGACCCATGAAGTCAAGTCTGCTGGAGGACGATGTATTGAATCGGGACGCAATTTTAGTGTTCCATCGTCATTAGGAGGCCCTGAACGTTACAATTCACTATCAGTTTTTCGTCCCATTCGATAATCTAGACTCACAGCAGAACGGCCATAAGGTGCCCGAGGCAGCAATAGACCCATGGAGACAAGTCGGCTGGAGGACGATGTATTGAATCGGGACGCAATTTGAGTGATCCATCGTCATTAGGTGGCCCTGAACGTTACAATTCACTACCATTTTTTCTTCCCATTCGATAATCTAGATTCACAGCAGAACGGCCATAAGGTGCCGAGGCAGCAATAGACCCATGGAGTCAACTCGGCTGGAGGACGATGTATTGAATCAGGACGCAATTTGCGTGGTCCATCGTCATTAGGTGGCCCTGAATGTTACAATTCACTATCAGTTTTTCGTCCGATTCGAAAGTCTTTGACTCACAGCAGAACGGCCATTAGGTGCCCGAGGCAGCAATAGACCAATGGAAATAAGTCCGCTGGAGGATGATGTATTGAATCGGGACGCAATTTGAGTGATCCATCGTCATTAGGTGGCCCTGAACGTTACAATTCACTATCAGTTTTTCGTCCGATTCGAAAATCTTTGACTCACAGCAGAACGGATATTAGGTGCCCGAGGCAGCAATCGACCCATGGAGACAAGTCTGCTGGAGGACGATGTATTGAATCGGGACGTAATTTGTGTGGTCCATCGTCATTAGGTGGCCCTGAATGTTACAATTGACTATCAGTTTTTCGTCCGATTCGAAAATCTTTGACTCACAGCAGAACGGCCATAAGGTGCCCGAGGCAGCAATAGACCCATGGAGACAAGTCTGCTAGAGGATGATGTATTGAATCGGGACGCAATTTGAGTGATCCATCGTCATTAGGTGGCCCTGAACGTTACAATTCACTATCAGTTTTTCATCCCATTCTATAATCTACACTCACAGCAGAACGGCCATAAGGTGCCCGAGACAGCAATAGTCCCATGGAGTCAAGTCGGCTAGTGGACGATGTACTGAATCGGGACGCAATTTGTGTGGTCCATCGTCATTAGGTGGCCCTGAATGTTACAAATCACTATCAGTTTTTCGTCCGATTCGAAAATCTTTGACTCACAGCAGAACGGCCATAAGGTGCCCAGGCAGCAATCGACCCATGGAGACAAGTCTGCTGGAGGACGATGTATTGAATCGGGACGCAATTTGAGTGATCCATCGTCATTAGGTGGCCCTGAAAGTTACAATTCACTATCAGTTTTTCGTCCGATTCGAAAATCTTTGACTCACAGCAGAACGGCCATAAGGTGCCCGAGGCAGCAATCGACCCATGGAGACAAGTCTGCTGGAGGACGTTGTATTGAATCGGGACGCAATTTGAGTGATCCATCGTCATTAGGAGGCCCTGAACGTTACAATTCACTATCAGTTTTTCGTCCCATTCGATAATCTAGACTCACAGCAGAACGGCCATAAGGTGCCCGAGGCAGCAATAGACCCATGGAGTCAAGTCGGCTGGAGGACGATGTATTGAATCGGGACGCAATTTGAGTGATCCATCGTCATTAGGAGGCCCTGAACGTTACAATTCACTATCAGTTTTTTGTCCCATTCGATAATCTAGACTCACAGCAGAACGGCCATAAGGTGCCCGAGGCAGCAATAGACCCATGGAGTCAAGTCGGCTGGAGGACGATGTATTGAATCGGGACGCAATTTGAGTGATCCATCGTCATTAGGAGGCCCTGAACGTTACAATTCACTATCAGCTTTTCGTCCCATTCGATAATCTAGACTCACAGCAGAACGGCCATAAGGTGCCCGAGGCAGCAATAGACCCATGGAGTCAAGTCGGCTGGAGGACGATGTATTGAATCGGGACGCAATTTGAGTGATCCATCGTCATTAGGTGGCCCTGAACGTTACAATTCACTATCAGTTTTTCGTCCCATTCGATAATCTAGACTCACAGCAGAACGGCCATAAGGTGCCCGAGGCAGCAATAGACAAATGGAGACAAGTCTGCTGGAGGACAATGTATTGAATCGGGACGCAATTTGAGTGATCCATCGTCATTAGGAGGCCCTGAATGTTACAAATCACTATCAGTTTTTCGTCCGATTCGAAAATCTTTGACTCACAGCAGAACGGATATTAGGTGCCCGAGGCAGCAATCGACCCATGGAGACAAGTCTGCTGGAGGACGATGTATTGAATCGGGACGTAATTTGTGTGGTCCATCGTCATTAGGTGGCCCTGAATGTTACAATTGACAATCAGTTTTTCGTCCGATTCGAAAATCTTTGACTCACAGCAGAACGGCCATAAGGTGCCCGAGGCTGCAATAGACCCATGGAGACAAGTCTGCTGGAGGACGATGTATTGAATCGGGACGCAATTTGTGTGTTCCATCGTCATTAGGAGGCCCTGAACGTTACAATTCACTATCAGTTTTTCGTCCGATTCGAAAATCTTTGAGTCACAGCAGGCCTGCCATTAGGTGCCCGAGGCAGCAATAGGCCCATGGAGACAAGTCTGCTGGAGGACGATGTATTGAATCGGGACGCAATTTGAGTGATCCATCGTCATTAGGTGGCCCTGAACGTTACAATTCACTATCAGTTTTTCATCCCATTCTATAATCTACACTCACAGCAGAACGGCCATAAGGTGCCCGAGACAGCAATAGTCCCATGGAGTCAAGTCGGCTAGTGGACGATGTACTGAATCGGGACGCAATTTGTGTGGTCCATCGTCATTAGGTGGCCCTGAATGTTACAAATCACTATCAGTTTTTCGTCCGATTCGAAAATCTTTGACTCACAGCAGAACGGCCATAAGGTGCCCGAGGCAGCAATCGACCCATGGAGACAAGTCTGCTGGAGGACGATGTATTGAATCGGGACGCAATTTGAGTGATCCATCGTCATTAGGTGGCCCTGAAAGTTACAATTCACTATCAGTTTTTCGTCCGATTCGAAAATCTTTGACTCACAGCAGAACGGCCATAAGGTGCCCGAGGCAGCAATCGACCCATGGAGACAAGTCTGCTGGAGGACGTTGTATTGAATCGGGACGCAATTTGAGTGATCCACCGTCATTAGGAGGCCCTGAACGTTACAATTCACTATCAGTTTTTCGTCCCATTCGATAATCTAGACTCACAGCAGAACGGCCATAAGGTGCCCGAGGCAGCAATAGACCCATGGAGTCAAGTCGGCTGGAGGTCGATGTATTGAATCGGGACGCAATTTGAGTGATCCATCGTCATTAGGTGGCCCTGAACGTTACAATTTACTATCAGTTTTTCGTCCCATTCGATAATCTAGACTCACAGCAGAACGGCCATAAGGTGCCCGAGGCAGCAATAGACCCATGGAGACAAGTCTGCTGGAGGACGACGTATTGAATCGGGACGCAATTTGAGTGATCCATCGTCATTAGGAGGCCCTGAACGTTACAATTCACTATCAGTTTTTCGTCCCATTCGCTAATCTAGACTCACAGCAGAACGGCCATAAGGTGCCCGAGGCAGCAATAGACCAATGGAGTCAAGTCGGCTGGAGGACGATGTATTGAATCGGGACGCAATTTGAGTGATCCATCGTCATTAGGAGGCCCTGAACGTTACAATTCACTATCAGTTTTTCGTCCCATTCGATAATCTAGACTCACAGCAGAACGGCCATAAGGTGCCCGAGGCAGCAATAGACCCATGGAGACAAGTCTGCTGGAGGACGATGAATTGAATCGGGACGCAATTTGAGTGATCCATCGTCATTAGGAGGCCCTGAACGTTACAATTCACTATCAGTTTTTTGTCCCATTCGATAATCTAGACTCACAGCAGAACGGCCATAAGGTGCCCGAGGCAGCAATAGACCCATGGAGTCAAGTCGGCTGGAGGACGATGTATTGAATCGGGACGCAATTTGAGTGATCCATCGTCATTAGGTGGTCCTGAACGTTACAATTCACTATCAGTTTTTCGTCCGATTCGAAAATCTTTGACTCACAGCAGAACGGCCATAACGTGCCCGAGGCAGCAATAGACCCATGAAGTCAAGTCTGCTGGAGGACGATGTATTGAATCGGGACGCAATTTTAGTGTTCCATCGTCATTAGGAGGCCCTGAACGTTACAATTCACTATCAGTTTTTCGTCCCATTCGATAATCTAGACTCACAGCAGAACGGCCATAAGGTGCCCGAGGCAGCAATAGACCCATGGAGACAAGTCGGCTGGAGGACGATGTATTGAATCGGGACGCAATTTGAGTGATCCATCGTCATTAGGTGGCCCTGAACGTTACAATTCACTACCATTTTTTCTTCCCATTCGATAATCTAGATTCACAGCAGAACGGCCATAAGGTGCCGAGGCAGCAATAGACCCATGGAGTCAACTCGGCTGGAGGACGATGTATTGAATCAGGACGCAATTTGCGTGGTCCATCGTCATTAGGTGGCCCTGAATGTTACAATTCACTATCAGTTTTTCGTCCGATTCGAAAGTCTTTGACTCACAGCAGAACGGCCATTAGGTGCCCGAGGCAGCAATAGACCAATGGAAATAAGTCCGCTGGAGGATGATGTATTGAATCGGGACGCAATTTGAGTGATCCATCGTCATTAGGTGGCCCTGAACGTTACAATTCACTATCAGTTTTTCGTCCGATTCGAAAATCTTTGACTCACAGCAGAACGGATATTAGGTGCCCGAGGCAGCAATCGACCCATGGAGACAAGTCTGCTGGAGGACGATGTATTGAATCGGGACGTAATTTGTGTGGTCCATCGTCATTAGGTGGCCCTGAATGTTACAATTGACTATCAGTTTTTCGTCCGATTCGAAAATCTTTGACTCACAGCAGAACGGCCATAAGGTGCCCGAGGCAGCAATAGACCCATGGAGACAAGTCTGCTAGAGGATGATGTATTGAATCGGGACGCAATTTGAGTGATCCATCGTCATTAGGTGGCCCTGAACGTTACAATTCACTATCAGTTTTTCATCCCATTCTATAATCTACACTCACAGCAGAACGGCCATAAGGTGCCCGAGACAGCAATAGTCCCATGGAGTCAAGTCGGCTAGTGGACGATGTACTGAATCGGGACGCAATTTGTGTGGTCCATCGTCATTAGGTGGCCCTGAATGTTACAAATCACTATCAGTTTTTCGTCCGATTCGAAAATCTTTGACTCACAGCAGAACGGCCATAAGGTGCCCAGGCAGCAATCGACCCATGGAGACAAGTCTGCTGGAGGACGATGTATTGAATCGGGACGCAATTTGAGTGATCCATCGTCATTAGGTGGCCCTGAAAGTTACAATTCACTATCAGTTTTTCGTCCGATTCGAAAATCTTTGACTCACAGCAGAACGGCCATAAGGTGCCCGAGGCAGCAATCGACCCATGGAGACAAGTCTGCTGGAGGACGTTGTATTGAATCGGGACGCAATTTGAGTGATCCATCGTCATTAGGAGGCCCTGAACGTTACAATTCACTATCAGTTTTTCGTCCCATTCGATAATCTAGACTCACAGCAGAACGGCCATAAGGTGCCCGAGGCAGCAATAGACCCATGGAGTCAAGTCGGCTGGAGGACGATGTATTGAATCGGGACGCAATTTGAGTGATCCATCGTCATTAGGAGGCCCTGAACGTTACAATTCACTATCAGTTTTTTGTCCCATTCGATAATCTAGACTCACAGCAGAACGGCCATAAGGTGCCCGAGGCAGCAATAGACCCATGGAGTCAAGTCGGCTGGAGGACGATGTATTGAATCGGGACGCAATTTGAGTGATCCATCGTCATTAGGAGGCCCTGAACGTTACAATTCACTATCAGCTTTTCGTCCCATTCGATAATCTAGACTCACAGCAGAACGGCCATAAGGTGCCCGAGGCAGCAATAGACCCATGGAGTCAAGTCGGCTGGAGGACGATGTATTGAATCGGGACGCAATTTGAGTGATCCATCGTCATTAGGTGGCCCTGAACGTTACAATTCACTATCAGTTTTTCGTCCCATTCGATAATCTAGACTCACAGCAGAACGGCCATAAGGTGCCCGAGGCAGCAATAGACAAATGGAGACAAGTCTGCTGGAGGACAATGTATTGAATCGGGACGCAATTTGAGTGATCCATCGTCATTAGGAGGCCCTGAACGTTACAATTCATTATCAGTTTTTTGTCCCATTCGATAATCTAGACTCACAGCAGAACGGCCATAAGGTGCCCGAGGCAGCAATAGACCCATGGAGTCAAGTCGGCTGGAGGACGATGTATTGAATCGGGACGCAATTTGAGTGATCCATCGTCATTAGGTGGTCCTGAACGTTACAATTCACTATCAGTTTTTCGTCCGATTCGAAAATCTTTGACTCACAGCAGAACGGCCATAAGGTGCCCGAGGCAGCAATAGACCCATGAAGTCAAGTCTGCTGGAGGACGATGTATTGAATCGGGACGCAATTTTAGCGTTCCATCGTCATTAGGAGGCACTGAACGTTACAATTCACTATCAGTTTTTCGTCCGATTCGAAAATCTTTGAGTCACAGCAGGCCTGCCATAAGGTGCCCGAGGCAGCAATAGACATATGGAGACAAGTCTGCTGGAGGACGATGTATTGAATCGGGACGCAATTTGAGTGATCCATCGTCATTAGGAGGCCCTGAACGTTACAATTCACTATCAGTTTTTCGTCCCATTCGATAATCTAGACTCACAGCAGAACGGCCATAAGGTGCCCGAGACAGCAATAGTCCCATGGAGTCAAGTCGGCTAGTGGACGATGTACTGAATCGGGACGCAATTTGTGTGGTCCATCGTCATTAGGTGGCCCTGAATGTTACAAATCACTATCAGTTTTTCGTCCGATTCGAAAATCTTTGACTCACAGCAGAACGGATATAAGGTGCCCGAGGCAGCAATCGACCCATGGAGACAAGTCTGCTGGAGGACGATGTATTGAATCGGGACGTAATTTGTGTGGTCCATCGTCATTAGGTGGCCCTGAATGTTACAATTGACTTTCAGTTTTTCGTCCGATTCGAAAATCTTTGACTCACAGCAGAACGGCCATAAGGTGCCCGAGGCAGCAATAGACCCATGGAGACAAGTCTGCTGGAGGACGATGTATTGAATCGGGACGCAATTTGTGTGTTCCATCGTCATTAGGAGGCCCTGAACGTTACAATTCACTATCAGTTTTTCGTCCGATTCGAAAATCTTTGAGTCACAGCAGGCCTGCCATAAGGTGCCCGAGGCAGCAATAGACCCATGGAGACAAGTCTGCTGGAGGACGATGTATTGAATCGGGACGCAATTTGAGTGATCCATCGTCATTAGGTGGCCCTGAACGTTACAATTCACTATCAGTTTTTCATCCCATTCTATAATCTACACTCACAGCAGAACGGCCATAAGGTGCCCGAGGCAGCAATCGACCCATGGAGACAAGTCTGCTGGAGGACGTTGTATTGAATCGGGACGCAATTTGAGTGATCCATCGTCATTAGGAGGCCCTGAACGTTACAATTCACTATCAGTTTTTCGTCCCATTCGATAATCTAGACTCACAGCAGAACGGCCATAAGGTGCCCGAGGCAGCAATAGACCCATGGAGTCAAGTCGGCTGGAGGACGATGTATTGAATCGGGACGCAATTTGAGTGATCCATCGTCATTAGGAGGCCCTGAACGTTACAATTCACTATCAGTTTTTCGTCCCATTCGATAATCTAGACTCACAGCAGAACGGCCATAAAGTGCCCGAGGCAGCAATAGACCCATGGAGTCAAGTCGGCTGGAGGACGATGTATTGAATCGGGACGCAATTTTAGTGATCCATCGTCATTAGGTGGCCCTGAACGTTACAATTCACTATCAGTTTTTCGTCCCATTCAAAAATCTTTGACTCACAGCAGAACGGCCATAAGGTGCCCGAGGCAGCAATCGACCCATGGAGACAAGTCTGCTGGAGGACGTTGTATTGAATCGGGACGCAATTTGAGTGATCCATCGTCATTAGGAGGCCCTGAACGTTACAATTCACTATCAGTTTTTCGTCCCATTCGATAATCTAGACTCACAGCAGAACGGCCATAAAGTGCCCGAGGCAGCAATAGACCCATGGAGTCAAGTCGGCTGGAGGACGATGTATTGAATCGGGACGCAATTTGAGTGATCCATCGTCATTAGGAGGCCCTGAACGTTACAATTCACTATCAGTTTTTCGTCCCATTCGATAATCTAGACTCACAGCAGAACGGCCATAAGGTGCCCGAGGCAGCAATAGACCCATGGAGTCAAGTCGGCTGGAGGACGATGTATTGAATCGGGACGCAATTTGAGTGATCCATCGTCATTAGGTGGCCCTGAACGTTACAATTCACTATCAGTTTTTCGTCCCATTCGATAATCTAGGCTCACAGCAGAACGGCCATAAGGTGCCCGAGGCAGCAATAGACCCATGGAGACAAGTCTGCTGGAGGACGATGTATTGAATCGGGACGTAATTTGTGTGGTCCATCGTCATTAGGTGGCCCTGAATGTTACAATTGACTATCAGTTTTTCGTCCGATTCGAAAATCTTTGACTCACAGCAGAACGGCCATAAGGTGCCCGAGGCAGCAATAGACCCATGGAGACGTCTGCTGGAGGACGATGTATTGAATCGGGACGCAATTTGAGTGATCCATCGTCATTAGGAGACCCTGAACGTTACAATTCACTATCAGTTTTTTGTCCCATTCGATAATCTACACTCACAGCAGAACGGCCATAAGGTGCCCGAGGCAGCAATAGACCCATGGAGTCAAGTCGGCTGGAGGACGAAGTATTGAATCGGGACGCAATTTGAGTGATCCATCGTCATTAGGTGGTCCTGAACGTTACAATTCACTATCAGTTTTTCGTCCGATTCGAAAATCTTTGACTCACAGCAGAACGGCCATAAGGTGCCCGAGGCAGCAATAGACCCATTAAGTCAAGTCTGCTGGAGGACGATGTATTGAATCGGGACGCAATTTTAGTGTTCCATCGTCATTAGGAGGCCCTGAACGTTACAATTCACTATCAGTTTTTCGTCCGATTCGAAAATCTTTGAGTCACAGCAGCCCTGCCATAAGGTGCCCGAGGCAGCAATAGACCCATGGAGACAAGTCTGCTGGAGGACGATGTATTGAATCGGGACGCAATTTGAGTGATCCATCGTCATTAGGTGGCCCTGAACGTTACAATTCACTATCAGTTTTTCATCCCATTCTATAATCTACACTCACAGCAGAACGGCCATAAGGTGCCCGAGGCAGCAATCGACCCATGGAGACAAGTCTGCTGGAGGACGTTGTATTGAATCGGGACGCAATTTGAGTGATCCATCGTCATTAGGAGGCCCTGAACGTTACAATTCACTATCAGTTTTTCGTCCCATTCGATAATCTAGACTCACAGCAGAACGGCCATAAGGTGCCCGAGGCAGCAATAGACCCATGGAGTCAAGTCGGCTGGAGGACGATGTATTGAATCGGGACGCAATTTGAGTGATCCATCGTCATTAGGAGGCCCTGAACGTTACAATTCACTATCAGTTTTTCGTCCCATTCGATAATCTAGACTCACAGCAGAACGGCCATAAAGTGCCCGAGGCAGCAATAGACCCATGGAGTCAAGTCGGCTGGAGGACGATGTATTGAATCGGGACGCAATTTTAGTGATCCATCGTCATTAGGTGGCCCTGAACGTTACAATTCACTATCAGTTTTTCGTCCCATTCAAAAATCTTTGACTCACAGCAGAACGGCCATAAGGTGCCCGAGGCAGCAATCGACCCATGGAGACAAGTCTGCTGGAGGACGTTGTATTGAATCGGGACGCAATTTGAGTGATCCATCGTCATTAGGAGGCCCTGAACGTTACAATTCACTATCAGTTTTTCGTCCCATTCGATAATCTAGACTCACAGCAGAACGGCCATAAAGTGCCCGAGGCAGCAATAGACCCATGGAGTCAAGTCGGCTGGAGGACGATGTATTGAATCGGGACGCAATTTGAGTGATCCATCGTCATTAGGAGGCCCTGAACGTTACAATTCACTATCAGTTTTTCGTCCCATTCGATAATCTAGACTCACAGCAGAACGGCCATAAGGTGCCCGAGGCAGCAATAGACCCATGGAGTCAAGTCGGCTGGAGGACGATGTATTGAATCGGGACGCAATTTGAGTGATCCATCGTCATTAGGTGGCCCTGAACGTTACAATTCACTATCAGTTTTTCGTCCCATTCGATAATCTAGGCTCACAGCAGAACGGCCATAAGGTGCCCGAGGCAGCAATAGACCCATGGAGACAAGTCTGCTGGAGGACGATGTATTGAATCGGGACGTAATTTGTGTGGTCCATCGTCATTAGGTGGCCCTGAATGTTACAATTGACTATCAGTTTTTCGTCCGATTCGAAAATCTTTGACTCACAGCAGAACGGCCATAAGGTGCCCGAGGCAGCAATAGACCCATGGAGACGTCTGCTGGAGGACGATGTATTGAATCGGGACGCAATTTGAGTGATCCATCGTCATTAGGAGACCCTGAACGTTACAATTCACTATCAGTTTTTTGTCCCATTCGATAATCTACACTCACAGCAGAACGGCCATAAGGTGCCCGAGGCAGCAATAGACCCATGGAGTCAAGTCGGCTGGAGGACGAAGTATTGAATCGGGACGCAATTTGAGTGATCCATCGTCATTAGGTGGTCCTGAACGTTACAATTCACTATCAGTTTTTCGTCCGATTCGAAAATCTTTGACTCACAGCAGAACGGCCATAAGGTGCCCGAGGCAGCAATAGACCCATTAAGTCAAGTCTGCTGGAGGACGATGTATTGAATCGGGACGCAATTTTAGTGTTCCATCGTCATTAGGAGGCCCTGAACGTTACAATTCACTATCAGTTTTTCGTCCGATTCGAAAATCTTTGAGTCACAGCAGCCCTGCCATAAGGTGCCCGAGGCAGCAATAGACCCATGGAGACAAGTCTGCTGGAGGACGATGTATTGAATCGGGACGCAATTTGAGTGATCCATCGTCATTAGGTGGCCCTGAACGTTACAATTCACTATCAGTTTTTCGTCCCATTCGATAATCTAGACTCACAGCAGAACGGCCATAAGGTGCCCGAGACAGCAATAGTCCCATGGAGTCAAGTCGGCTAGTGGACGATGTACTGAATCGGGACGCAATTTGTGTGGTCCATCATCATTAGGTGGCCCTGAATGTTACAAATCACTATCAGTTTTTCGTCCGATTCGAAAATCTTTGACTCACAGCAGAACGGCCATAAGGTGCCCGAGGCAGCAATCGACCCATGGAGACAAGTCTGCTGGAGGACGTTGTATTGAATCGGGACGCAATTTGAGTGATCCATCGTCATTGGGAGGCCCTGAACGTTACAATTCACTATCAGTTTTTCGTCCCATTCGATAATCTAGACTCACAGCAGAACGGCCATAAGGTGCCCGAGGCAGCAATAGACCCATGGAGTCAAGTCGGCTGGAGGACGATGTATTGAATCGGGACGCAATTTGAGTGATCCATCGTCATTAGGAGGCCCTGAACGTTACAATTCACTATCAGTTTTTCGTCCCATTCGATAATCTAGACTCACAGCAGAACGGCCATAAGGTGCCCGAGGCAGCAATAGACCCATGGAGACAAGTCTGCTGGAGGACGATGTATTGAATCCGGACGCAATTTGAGTGATCCATCGTCATTAGGAGGCCCTGAACGTTACAATTCACTATCAGTTTTTCGTCCAATTCGATAATCTAGACTCACAGCAGAACGGCCATAAGGTGCCCGAGGCAGCAATAGTCCCATGGAGTCAAGTCGGCTAGTGGACGATGTACTGAATCGGGACGCAATTTGTGTGGTCCATCGTCATTAGGTGGCCCTGAATGTTACAAATCACTATCAGTTTTTCGTCCGATTCGAAAATCTTTGACTCACAGCAGAACGGATATTAGGTGCCCGAGGCAGCAATCGACCCATGGAGACAAGTCTGCTGGAGGACGATGTATTGAATCGGGACGTAATTTGTGTGGTCCATCGTCATTAGGTGGCCCTGAATGTTACAATTGACTATCAGTTTTTCGTCCGATTCGAAAATCTTTGACTCACAGCAGAACGGCCATAAGGTGCCCGAGGCTGCAATAGACCCATGGAGACAAGTCTGCTGGAGGACGATGTATTGAATCGGGACGCAATTTGTGTGTTCCATCGTCATTAGGAGGCCCTGAACGTTACAATTCACTATCAGTTTTTCGTCCGATTCGAAAATCTTTGAGTCACAGCAGGCCTGCCATTAGGTGCCCGAGGCAGCAATAGACCCATGGAGACAAGTCTGCTGGAGGACGATGTATAGAATCGGGACGCAATTTGAGTGATCCATCGTCATTAGGTGGCCCTGAACGTTACAATTCACTATCAGTTTTTCATCCCATTCTATAATCTACACTCACAGCAGAACGGCCATAAGGTGCCCGAGACAGCAATAGTCCCATGGAGTCAAGTCGGCTAGTGGACGATGTACTGAATCGGGACGCAATTTGTGTGGTCCATCGTCATTAGGTGGCCCTGAATGTTACAAATCACTATCAGTTTTTCGTCCGATTCGAAAATCTTTGACTCACAGCAGAACGGCCATAAGGTGCCCGAGGCAGCAATCGACCCATGGAGACAAGTCTGCTGGAGGACGATGTATTGAATCGGGACGCAATTTGAGTGATCCATCGTCATTAGGTGGCCCTGAAAGTTACAATTCACTATCAGTTTTTCGTCCGATTCGAAAATCTTTGACTCACAGCAGAACGGCCATAAGGTGCCCGAGGCAGCAATCGACCCATGGAGACAAGTCTGCTGGAGGACGTTGTATTGAATCGGGACGCAATTTGAGTGATCCACCGTCATTAGGAGGCCCTGAACGTTACAATTCACTATCAGTTTTTCGTCCCATTCGATAATCTAGACTCACAGCAGAACGGCCATAAGGTGCCCGAGGCAGCAATAGACCCATGGAGTCAAGTCGGCTGGAGGTCGATGTATTGAATCGGGACGCAATTTGAGTGATCCATCGTCATTAGGTGGCCCTGAACGTTACAATTTACTATCAGTTTTTCGTCCCATTCGATAATCTAGACTCACAGCAGAACGGCCATAAGGTGCCCGAGGCAGCAATAGACCCATGGAGACAAGTCTGCTGGAGGACGACGTATTGAATCGGGACGCAATTTGAGTGATCCATCGTCATTAGGAGGCCCTGAACGTTACAATTCACTATCAGTTTTTCGTCCCATTCGCTAATCTAGACTCACAGCAGAACGGCCATAAGGTGCCCGAGGCAGCAATAGACCCATGGAGTCAAGTCGGCTGGAGGACGATGTATTGAATCGGGACGCAATTTGAGTGATCCATCGTCATTAGGAGGCCCTGAACGTTACAATTCACTATCAGTTTTTCGTCCCATTCGATAATCTAGACTCACAGCAGAACGGCCATAAGGTGCCCGAGGCAGCAATAGACCCATGGAGACAAGTCTGCTGGAGGACGATGAATTGAATCGGGACGCAATTTGAGTGATCCATCGTCATTAGGAGGCCCTGAACGTTACAATTCACTATCAGTTTTTTGTCCCATTCGATAATCTAGACTCACAGCAGAACGGCCATAAGGTGCCCGAGGCAGCAATAGACCCATGGAGTCAAGTCGGCTGGAGGACGATGTATTGAATCGGGACGCAATTTGAGTGATCCATCGTCATTAGGTGGTCCTGAACGTTACAATTCACTATCAGTTTTTCGTCCGATTCGAAAATCTTTGACTCACAGCAGAACGGCCATAACGTGCCCGAGGCAGCAATAGACCCATGAAGTCAAGTCTGCTGGAGGACGATGTATTGAATCGGGACGCAATTTTAGTGTTCCATCGTCATTAGGAGGCCCTGAACGTTACAATTCACTATCAGTTTTTCGTCCCATTCGATAATCTAGACTCACAGCAGAACGGCCATAAGGTGCCCGAGGCAGCAATAGACCCATGGAGACAAGTCGGCTGGAGGACGATGTATTGAATCGGGACGCAATTTGAGTGATCCATCGTCATTAGGTGGCCCTGAACGTTACAATTCACTACCATTTTTTCTTCCCATTCGATAATCTAGATTCACAGCAGAACGGCCATAAGGTGCCGAGGCAGCAATAGACCCATGGAGTCAACTCGGCTGGAGGACGATGTATTGAATCGGGACGCAATTTGCGTGGTCCATCGTCATTAGGTGGCCCTGAATGTTACAATTCACTATCAGTTTTTCGTCCGATTCGAAAGTCTTTGACTCACAGCAGAACGGCCATTAGGTGCCCGAGGCAGCAATAGACCAATGGAAATAAGTCCGCTGGAGGACGATGTATTGAATCGGGACGCAATTTGAGTGATCCATCGTCATTAGGTGGCCCTGAAAGTTACAATTCACAATCAGTTTTTCGTCCCATTCGATAATCTAGACTCACAGCAGAACGGCCATAAGGTGCCCGAGGCAGCAATAGACCCATGGAGACAAGTCGGCTGGGGACGATGTAATGAATCGGGACGCAATTTGAGTGATCCATCGTCATTATGTGGCCCTGAACGTTACAATTCACTATCAGTTTTTCGTCCGATTCGAAAATCTTTGACTCACAGCAGAACGGCCATAAGGTGCCCGAGGCAGCAATAGACGCATGGAGACAAGTCTGCTGGAGGACGATGTATTGAATCGGGACGGAATTTGAGTGTTCCATCGTCATTAGGAGGCCCTGAACGTTACAATTCACTATCAGTTTTTCGTCCGATTCGAAAATCATTGAGTCGCAGCAGGCCTGCCATAAGGTGCCCGAGGCAGCAATAGACCCATGGAGACAAGTCTGCTGGAGGACGATGTATTGAATCGGGACGCAATTTGAGTGATCCATCGTCATTAGGTGGCCCTGAACGCTACAATTCACTATCAGTTTTTCATCCCATTCTATAATCTAGACTCACAGCAGAACGGCCATAAGGTGCCCGAGGCAGCAATAGTCCCATGGAGTCAAGTCGGCTAGTGGACGATGTACTGAATCGGGACGCAATTTGCGTGGTCCATCGTCATTAGGTGGCCCTGAATGTTACATATCACTATCAGTTTTTCGTCCGATTCGAAAATCTTTGACTCACAGCAGAACGGCCATAAGGTGCCCGAGGCAGCAATCGACCCATGGAGACAAGTCTGCTGGAGGACGATGTATTGAATCGGGACGCAATTTGAGTTATCCATCGTCATTAGGAGGCCCTGAACGTTACAATTCACTATCAGTTTTTCGTCCCATTCGATAATCTAGACTCACAGCAGAACGGCCATAAGGTGCCCGAGGCAACAATAGACCCATGGAGTCAAGTCGGCTGGAGGACGATGTATTGAATCGGGACGCAATTTGAGTGATCCATCGTCATTAGGAGGCCCTGAACGTTACAATTCACTATCAGTTTTTCGTCCCATTCGATAATCTAGACTCACAGCAGAACGGCCATAAGGTGCCCGAGGCAGCAATAGACCCATGGAGTCAAGTCGGCTGGAGGACGATGTATTGAATCGGGACGCAATTTGAGTGATCCATCGTCATTAGGTGGCCCTGAACGTTACAATTCACTATCAGTTTTTCGTCCCATTCGATAATCTAGACTCACAGCAGAACGGCCATAAGGTGCCCGAGGCAGCAATAGACCCATGGAGACAATTCTGCTGGAGGACGATGTATTGAATCGGGACGCAATTTGAGTGATCCATCGTCATTAGGAGGCCCTGAACGTTACAATTCACTATCAGTTTTTTGTCCCATTCGATAATCTAGACTCACAGCAGAACGGCCATAAGGTGCCCGAGGCAGCAATAGACGCATGAAGTCACGTCTGCTGGAGGACGATGTATTGAATCGGGACGCAATTTTAGTGTTCCATCGTCATTAGGAGGCCCTGAACGTTACAATTCACTATCAGTTTTTCGTCCGATTCGAAAATCTTTGACTTACAGCAGAACGGCCATAAGGTGCCCGAGGCAGCAATAGACCCATGGAGACAAGCCGGCTGGAGGACGATGTATTTAATCGGGACGCAATTTGAGTGATCCATCGTCATTAGGTGGCCCTGAAAGTTACAATTCACTATCAGTTTTTCGTCCGATTCGAAAATCTTTGACTCACAGCAGAACGGCCATAAGGTGCCCGACGCAGCAATAGACGCATGGAGACAAGTCTGCTGGAGGACGATGTATTGAATCGGGACGCAATTTGAGTGTTCCATCGTCATTAGGAGGCCCTGAACGTTACAATTCACTATCAGTTTTTCGTCCGATTCGAAAATCTTTGACTCACAGCAGAGCGGCCATAAGGTGCCCGAGGCAGCAATAGACCCATGGAGACAGGTCGGCTGGTGGACGATGTATTGAATCGGGACGCAATTTGAGTGATCCATCGTCATTAGGTGGCCCTGAAAGTTACAATTCACTATCAGTTTTTCGTCCGATTCGAAAATCTTTGACTCACAGCAGAACGGCCATAAGGTGCCCGAGGCAGCAATAGACCCATGGAGACAAGTCTGCTGGAGGACGATGTATTGAAACGGGACGCAATTTGAGTGATCCATCGTCATTAGGTGGCCATGAACGTTACAATTCACTATCAGTTTTTCGTCCCATTCGATAATCTAGACTCACAGCAGAACGGCCACAAGGTGGCCGAGGCAGTAATAGACCCATGGAGACAAGTCTGCTGGAGGACGATGTATTGAATCGGGACGCAATTTGAGTGATCCATCGTCATAAGGGGCCCTGAACGTTACAATTCACTATCAGTTTTTTGTCCGATTCGATAATCTAGACTGACAGCAGAACGGCCATAAGGTGCCCGAGGCAGCAATAGACCCATGGAGTCAAATCGGCTGGAGGACGATGTATTGAATCGGGACGCAATTTGAGTGATCCATCGTCATTAGGTGGCCCTGAACGTTACAATTCACTATCAGTTTTTCGTCCGATTCGAAAATCTTTGACTCACAGCAGAACGGCCATAAGGTGCCCGAGGCAGCAATAGACGCATGGAGACAAGTCTGCTGGAGGACGATGTATTGAATCGGGACGCAATTTGAGTGTTCTATCGTCATTAGGAGGCCCTGAACGTACAATTCACTATCAGTTTTTCGTCCGATTCGAAAATCTTTGAGTCACAGCAGGCCTGCCATAAGGTGCCCGAGGCAGCAATAGACCCATGGAGACAAGTCTGCTGGAGGACGATATATTGAATCGGGACGCAATTTGAGTGATCCATCGTCATTAGGTGGCCCTGAACGTTACAATTCACTATCAGTTTTTCATCCCATTCTATAATCTAGACTCACAGCAGAACGGCCATAAGGTGCCCGAGGAAGTAATAGTCCCATGGAGTCAAGTCGGCTAGTGGACGATGTACTGAATCGGGACGCAAATTGTGTGGTCCATCGTCATTAGGTGGCCCTGAATGTTACAAATCACTATCAGTTTTTCGTCCGATTCGAAAATCTTTGACTCACAGCAGAACGGCCATAAGGTGCCCGAGGCAGCAATCGACCCATGGAGACAAGTCTGCTGGAGGACGATGTATTGAATCGGGACGCAATTTGAGTGATCCATCGTCATTAGGTGGCCCTGAAAGTTACAATTCACTATCAGTTTTTCGTCCGATTCGAAAATCTTTGACTCACAGCAGAACGGCCATAAGGTGCCCGAGGCAGCAATAGACCCATGAAGTCAAGTCTGCTGGAGGACGATGTATTGAATCAGGACGCAATTTGAGTGATCCATCGACATTAGGTGGCCCTGAACGTTACAATTCACTATCAGTTTTTCGTCCCATTCGATAATCTAGACTCAAAGCAGAACGGCCATAAGGTGCCCGAGGCAGCAATAGACCCATGGAGACAAGTCGGCTGGGGACGATGTATTGAATCGGGACGCAATTTGAGTGATCCATCGTCATTAGGTGGCTCTGAACGTTACAATTCACTATCAGTTTTTCGTCCCATTCGATAATCTAGATTCACAGCAGAACGGCCATAAGGTGCCCGAGGCAGCAATAGACCCATGGAGTCAACTCGGCTGGAGGACGATGTATTGAATCGGGACGCAATTTGCGTGGTCCATCGTCATTAGGTGGCCCTGAATGCTACAATTCACTATCAGTTTTTCGTCCGATTCGAAAATCTTTGACTCACAGTAGAACGGCCATTACGTGCCCGAGGCAGCAATCGACCCATGGAGACAAGTCTGCAGGAGGACGATGTATTGAATCGGGACGCAATTTGAGTGGTCCATCGTCATTAGGAGGCCCTGAACGTTACAATTCACTATCAGTTTTTCGTCCCATTCGATAATCTAGACTCACAGCAGAACGGCCATAAGGTGCCCGAGTCAGCAATTGACCCATGGAGTCAAGTCGGCTGGAGGACGATGTATTGAATCGGGACGCAATTTGCGTGGTCCATCGTCATTAGGTGGCCCTGAATGCTACAATTCACTATCAGTTTTTCGTCCGATTCGAAAATCTTTGACTCACAGTAGAACGGCCATTACGTGCCCGAGGCAGCAATCGACCCATGGAGACAAGTCTGCAGGAGGACGATGTATTGAATCGGGACGCAATTTGAGTGGTCCATCGTCATTAGGAGGCCCTGAACGTTACAATTCACTATCAGTTTTTCGTCCCATTCGATAATCTAGACTCACAGCAGAACGGCCATAAGGTGCCCGAGTCAGCAATTGACCCATGGAGTCAAGTCGGCTGGAGGACGATGTATTGAATCGGGACGCAATTTGCGTGGTCCATCGTCATTAGGTGGCCCTGAACGTTACAATTCACTATCAGTTTTTCGTCCCATTCGATAATCTAGACTCACAGCAGAACGGCCATAAGGTGCCCGAGGCAGCAATAGACCCATGGAGACAAGTCTGCTGGAGGACGATGTATTGAATCGGGACGCAATTTGAGTGATCCATCGTCATTAGGAGGCCCTGAACGTTACAATTCACTATCAGTTTTTTGTCCCATTCGATAATCTAGACTCACAGCAGAACGGCCATAAGGTGCCCGAGGCAGCAATAGACCCATGGAGTCAAATCGGCTGGAGGACGATGTATTGAATCGGGACGCAATTTGAGTGATCCATCGTCATTAGGTGGCCCTGAACGTTACAATTCACTATCAGTTTTTCGTCCGATTCGAAAATGTTTGAGTCACAGCAGGCCTGCCATAAGGTGCCCGAGGCAGCAATAGACCCATGGAGACAAGTCTGCTGGAGGACGATGTATTGAATCGGGACGCAATTTGAGTGATCCATCGTCATTAGGTGGCCCTGAACGTTACAATTCACTATCAGTTTTTCATCCCATTCTATAATCTAGACTCACAGCAGAACGGCCATAAGGTGCCCGAGGCAGCAATAGTCCCATGGAGTCAAGTCGGCTAGTGGACGATGTACTGAATCGGGACGCAATTTGTGTGGTCCATCGTCATTAGGTGGCCCTGAATGTTACAAATCACTATCATTTTTTCGTCCGATTCGAAAACCTTTGACTCACAGCAGAACGGCCATAAGGTGCCCGAGGCAGCAATCGAACCATGGAGACAAGTCTGCTGGAGGACGATGTATTGAATCGGGACGCAATTTGAGTGATCCATCGTCATTAGGTGGCCCTGAAAGTTACAATTCACTATCAGTTTTTTGTCCGATTCGAAAATCTTTGACTCACAGCAGAACGGCCATAAGATGCCCGAGGCAGCAATAGACCCATGAAGTCAAGTCTGCTGGAGGACGATGTATTGAATCAGGACGCAATTTGTGTGATCCATCGTCATTAGGTGGCCCTGAACGTTACAATTCACTATCAGTTTTTCGTCCCATTCGATAATCTAGACTCAAAGCAGAACGGCCATAAGGTGCCCGAGGCAGCAATAGACCCATGGAGACAAGTCGGCTGGGGACGATGTATTGAATCGGGACGCAATTTGAGTGATCCATCGTCATTAGGTGGCTCTGAACGTTACAATTCACTATCAGTTTTTCGTCCCATTCGATAATCTAGATTCACAGCAGAACGGCCATAAGGTGCCCGAGGCAGCAATAGACCCATGGAGTCAACTCGGCTGGAGGACGATGTATTGAATCGGGACGCAAATTGCAAGGTCCATCGTCATTAGGTGGCCCTGAATGTTACAATTCACTATCAGTTTTTCGACCGATTCGAAAATCTTTGACTCACAGCAGAACGGCCATTAGGTGCCCGAGGCAGCAATCGACCCATGGAGACAAGTCTGCTGGAGGACGATGTATTGAATCGGGACGCAATTTGCGTGGTCCATCGTCATTAGGTGGCCCTGAACGTTACAATTCACTATCAGTTTTTCGTCCCATTCGATAATCTAGACTCACAGCAGAACGGCCATAAGGTGCCCGAGTCAGCAATAGACCCATGGAGTCAAGTCGGCTGGAGGACGATGTATTGAATCGGGACGCAATTTGCGTGGTCCATCGTCATTAGGTGGCCCTGAACGTTACAATTCACTATCAGTTTTTCGTCCCATTCGATAATCTAGACTCACAGCAGAACGGCCATAAGGTGCCCGAGGCAGCAATAGACCCATGGAGACAAGTCTGCTGGAGGACGATGTATTGAATCGGGACGCAATTTGAGTGATCCATCGTCATTAGGTGGCCCTGAACGTTACAATTCACTATCAGTTTTTCGTCCGATTCGAAAATCTTTGACTCACAGCAGAACGGCCATAAGGTGCCCGAGGCAGCAATAGACGCATGGAGACAAGTCTGCTGGAGGACGATGTATTGAATCGGGACGGAATTTGAGTGTTCCATCGTCATTAGGAGGCCCTGAACGTTACAATTCACTATCAGTTTTTCGTCCGATTCGAAAATCTTTGACTCACAGCAGAACGGCCATAAGGTGCCCGAGGCAGCAATAGACCCATGGAGACAAGTCTGCTGGAGGACGATGTATTGAATCGGGACGCAATTTGAGTGATCCATCGTCATTAGGTGGCCCTGAACGTTACAATTCACTATCAGTTTTTCGTCCCATTCGATAATCTAGACTCACAGCAGAACGGCCATAAGGTGCCCGAGGCAGTAATAGACCCATGGAGACAAGTCTGCTGGAGGACGATGTATTGAATCGGGACGCAATTTGAGTGATCCATCGTCATTAGGAGGCCCTGAATGTTACAATTCACTATCAGTTTTTTGTCCCATTCGATAATCTAGACTCACAGCAGAACGGCCATAAGGTGCCCGAGGCAGCAATAGACCCATGGAGTCAAATCGGCTGGAGGACGATGTATTGAATCGGGACGCAATTTGAGTGATCCATCGTCATTAGGTGGCCCTGAACGTTACAATTCACTATCAGTTTTTCGTCCGATTCGAAAATCTTTGACTCACAGCAGAACGGCCATAAGGTGCCCGATGCAGCAATAGACGCATGGAGACAGGTCTGCTGGAGGACGATGTATTGAATCGGGACGCAATTTGAGTGTTCTATCGTCATTAGGAGGCCCTGAACGTTACAATTCACTATCAGTTTTTCGTCCGATTCGAAAATCTTTGAGTCACAGCAGGCCTGCCATAAGGTGCCCGAGGCAGCAATAGACCCATGGAGACAAGTCTGCTGGAGGACGATATATTGAATCGGGACGCAATTTGAGTGATCCATCGTCATTAGGTGGCCCTGAACGTTACAATTCACTATCAGTTTTTCATCCCATTCTATAATCTAGACTCACAGCAGAACGGCCATAAGGTGCCCGAGGCAGTAATAGTCCCATGGAGTCAAGTCGGCTAGTGGACGATGTACTGAATCGGGACGCAATTTGTGTGGTCCATCGTCATTAGGTGGCCCTGAATGTTACAAATCACTATCAGTTTTTCGTCCGATTCGAAAATCTTTGACTCACAGCAGAACGGCCATTAGGTGCCCGAGGCAGCAATCGACCCATGGAGACAAGTCTGCTGGAGGACGATGTATTGAATCAGGACGCAATTTGAGTGATCCATCGTCATTAGGTGGCCCTGAAAGTTACAATTCACTATCAGTTTTTCGTCCGATTCGAAAATCTTTGACTCACAGCAGAACGGCCATAAGGTGCCCGAGGCAGCAATAGACCCATGAAGTCAAGTCTGCTGGAGGACGATGTATTGAATCAGGACGCAATTTGAGTGATCCATCGACATTAGGAGGCCCTGAACGTTACAATTCACTATCAGTTTTTCGTCCCATTCGATAATCTAGACTCAAAGCAGAACGGCCATAAGGTGCCCGAGGCAGCAATAGACCCATGGAGACAAGTCGGCTGGGGACGATGTATTGAATCGGGACGCAATTTGAGTGATCCATCGTCATTAGGTGGCTCTGAACGTTACAATTCACTATCAGTTTTTCGTCCCATTCGATAATCTAGATTCACAGCAGAACGGCCATAAGGTGCCCGAGGCAGCAATAGACCCATGGAGTCAACTCGGCTGGAGGACGATGTATTGAATCGGGACGCAATTTGCGTGGTCCATCGTCATTAGGTGGCCCTGAATGCTACAATTCACTATCAGTTTTTCGTCCAATTCGAAAATCTTTGACTCACAGTAGAACGGCCATTAGGTGCCCGAGGCAGCAATCGACCCATGGAGACAAGTCTGCAGGAGGACGATGTATTGAATCGGGACGCAATTTGAGTGGTCCATCGTCATTAGGAGGCCCTGAACGTTACAATTCACTATCAGTTTTTCGACCCATTCGATAATCTAGACTCACAGCAGAACGGCCATAAGGTGCCCGAGGCAGCAATAGACCCATGGAGTCAAGTCGGCTGGAGGACGATGTATTGTATAGGGACGCAATTTGAGTGATTCATCGTCATTAGGAGGCCCTGAACGTTACAATTCACTATCAGTTTTTCGTCCCATTCGATAATCTAGACTCACAGCAGAACGGCCATAAGGTGCCCGAGTCAGCAATTGACCCATGGAGTCAAGTCGGCTGGAGGACGATGTATTGAATCGGGACGCAATTTGCGTGGTCCATCGTCATTAGGTGGCCCTGAACGTTACAATTCACTATCAGTTTTTCGTCCCATTCGATAATCTAGACTCACAGCAGAACGGCCAAAAGGTGCCCGAGGCAGCAATAGACCCATGGAGACAAGTCTGCTGGAGGACGATGTATTGAATCGGGACGCAATTTGAGTGATCCATCGTCATTAGGAGGCCCTGAACGTTACAATTCACTATCAGTTTTTTGTCCCATTCGATAATCTAGACTCACAGCAGAACGGCCATAAGGTGCCCGAGGCAGCAATAGACCCATGGAGTCAAATCGGCTGGAGGACGATGTATTGAATCGGGACGCAATTTGAGTGATCCATCGTCATTAGGTGGCCCTGAACGTTACAATTCACTATCAGTTTTTCGTCCGATTCGAAAATGTTTGAGTCACAGCAGGCCTGCCATAAGGTGCCCGAGGCAGCAATAGACCCATGGAGACAAGTCTGCTGGAGGACGATGTATTGAAACGGGACGCAATTTGAGTGATCCATCGTCATTAGGTGGCCCTGAACGTTACAATTCACTATCAGTTTATCATCCCATTCTATAATCTAGACTCACTGCAGAACGGCCATAAGGTGCCCGAGGCAGCAATAGTCATATGGAGTCAAGTCGGCTAGTGGACGATGTACTGAATCGGGACGCAATTTGTGTGGTCCATCGTCATTAGGTGGCCCTGAATGTTACAAATCACTATCAGTTTTTCGTCCGATTCGAAAATCTTTGACTCACAGCAGAACGGCCATAAGGTGCCCGAGGCAGCAATCGACCCATGGAGACAAGTCTGCTGGAGGACGATGTATTGAATCGGGACGCAATTTGAGTGATCCATCGTCATTAGGTGGCCCTGAAAGTTACAATTCACTATCAGTTTCTCGTCCGATTCGAAAATCTTTGACTCACAGCAGAACGGCCATAAGGTGCCCGAGGCAGCAATAGACCCATGAAGTCAAGTCTGCTGGAGGACGATGTATTGAATCAGGACGCAATTTGAGTGATCCATCGTCATTAGGTGGCCCTGAACGTTACAATTCACTATCAGTTTTTCGTCCCATTCGATAATCTAGACTCAAAGCAGAACGGCCATAAGGTGCCCGAGGCAGCAATAGACCCATGGAGACAAGTCGGCTGGGGACGATGTATTGAATCGGGACGCAATTTGAGTGATCCATCGTCATTAGGTGGCTCTGAACGTTACAATTCACTATCAGTTTTTCGTCCCATTCGATAATCTAGATTCACAGCAGAACGGCCATAAGGTGCCCGAGGCAGCAATAGACCCATGGAGTCAACTCGGCTGGAGGACGATGTATTGAATCGGGACGCAAATTGCAAGGTCCATCGTCATTAGGTGGCCCTGAACGTTACAATTCACTATCAGTTTTTCGTCCCATTCGATAATCTAGACTCACAGCAGAACGGCCATAAGGTGCCCGAGTCAGCAATAGACCCATGGAGTCAAGTCGGCTGGAGGACGATGTATTGAATCGGGACGCAATTTGCGTGGTCCATCGTCATTAGGTGGCCCTGAACGTTACAATTCACTATCAGTTTTTCGTCCCATTCGATAATCTAGACTCACAGCAGAACGGCCATAAGGTGCCCGAGGCAGCAATAGACCCATGGAGACAAGTCTGCTGGAGGACGATGTATTGAATCGGGACGCAATTTGAGTGATCCATCGTCATTAGGAGGCCCTGAACGTTACAATTCACTATCAGTTTTTTGTCCCATTCGATAATCTAGACTCACAGCAGAACGGCCATAAGGTGCCCGAGGCAGCAATAGACCCATGGAGTCAAGTCGGCTGGAGGACGATGTATTGAATCGGGACGCAATTTGAGTGATCCATCGTCATTAGGTGGCCCTGAACGTTACAATTCACTATCAGTTTTTCGTCCGATTCGAAAATCTTTGACTCACAGCAGAACGGCCATAAGGTGCCCGAGGCAGCAATAGACGCATGGAGACAAGTCTGCTGGAGGACGATGTATTGAATCGGGACGGAATTTGAGTGTTCCATCGTCATTAGGAGGCCCTGAACGTTACAATTCACTATCAGTTTTTCGACCGATCCGAAAATCTTTTTGAGTCACAGCAGGCCTGCCATAAGGTGCCCGAGGCAGCAATAGACCCATGGAGACAAGTCTGCTGGAGGACGATGTATTGAATCGGGACGCAATTTGAGTGATCCATCGTCATTAGGTGGCCCTGAACGTTACAATTCACTATCAGTTTTTCGTCCCATTCGATAATCTAGACTCACAGCAGAACGGCCATAAGGTGCCCGAGGCAGTAATAGACCCATGGAGACAAGTCTGCTGGAGGACGATGTATTGAATCGGGACGCAATTTGAGTGATCCATCGTCATTAGGAGGCCCTGAACGTTACAATTCACTATCAGTTTTTTGTCCCATTCGATAATCTAGACTCACAGCAGAACGGCCATAAGGTGCCCGAGGCAGCAATAGACCCATGGAGTCAAATCGGCTGGAGGACGATGTATTGAATCGGGACGCAATTTGAGTGATCCATCGTCATTAGGTGGCTCTGAACGTTACAATTCACTATCAGTTTTTCGTCACATTCGATAATCTAGATTCACAGCAGAACGGCCATAAGGTGCCCGAGGCAGCAATAGACCCATGGAGTCAAATCGGCTGGAGGACGATGTATTGAATCGGGACGCAATTTGAGTGATCCATCGTCATTAGGTGGCCCTGAACGTTACAATTCACTATCAGTTTTTCGTCCGATTCGAAAATCTTTGACTCACAGCAGAACGGCCATAAGGTGTCCGATGCAGCAATAGACGCATGGAGACAAGTCTGCTGGAGGACGATGTATTGAATCGGGACGCAATTTGAGTGTTCTATCGTCATTAGGAGGCCCTGAACGTTACAATTCACTATCAGTTTTTCGTCCGATTCGAAAATCTTTGAGTCACAGCAGGCCTGCCATAAGGTGCCCGAGGCAGCAATAGACCCATGGAGACAAGTCTGCTGGAGGACGATGTATTGAATCGGGACGCAATTTGAGTGATCCATCGTCATTAGGTGGCCCTGAACGTTACAATTCACTATCAGTTTTTCATCCCATTCTATAATCTAGACTCACAGCAGAACGGCCATAAGGTGCCCGAGGCAGCAATAGTCCCATGGAGTCAAGTCGGCTAGTGGACGATGTACTGAATCGGGACGCAATTTGTGTGGTCCATCGTCATTAGGTGGCCCTGAATGTTACAAATCACTATCAGTTTTTCGTCCGATTCGAAAATCTTTGACTCACAGCAGAACGGCCATAAGGTGCCCGAGGCAGCAATAGACCCATGGAGACAAGTCTGCTGGAGGACGATGTATTGAATCGGGACGCAATTTGAGTGATCCATCGTCATTAGGTGGCCCTGAACGTTACAATTCACTATCAGTTTTTCTTCCCATTCGATAATCTAGACTCACAGCAGAACGGCCATAAGGTGCCCGAGGCAGTAATAGACCCATGGAGACAAGTCTGCTGGAGGACGATGTATTGAATCGGGACGCAATTTGAGTGTTCCATCGTCATTAGGAGGCCCTGAACGTTACAATTCACTATCAGTTTTTTGTCCCATTCGATAATCTAGACTCACAGCAGAACGGCCATAAGGTGCCCGAGGCAGCAATAGACCCATGGAGTCAAATCGGCTGGAGGACGATGTATTGAATCGGGACGCAATTTGAGTGATCCATCGTCATTAGGTGGCCCTGAACGTTACAAATCACTATCAGTTTTTCGTCCGATTCGAAAATCTTTGACTCACAGCAGAACGGCCATAAGGTGCCCGAGGCAGCAATAGACGCATGGAGACAAGTCTGCTGGAGGACGATGTATTGAAACGGGACGCAATTTGAGTGTTCTATCGTCATTAGGAGGCCCTGAACGTTACAATTCACTATCAGTTTTTCGTCCTATTCGAAAATCTTTGAGTCACAGCAGGCCTGCCATAAGGTGCCCGAGGCAGCAATAGACCCATGGAGACAAGTCTGCTGGAGGACGATGTATTGAATCGGGACGCAATTTGAGTGATCCATCGTCATTAGGTGGCCCTGAACGTTACAATTCACTATCAGTTTTTCATCCCATTCTATAATCTAGACTCACAGCAGAACGGCCATAAGGTGCCCGAGGCAGCAATAGTCCCATGGAGTCAAGTCGGCTAGTGGACGATGTACTGAATCGGGACGCAATTTGTGTGGTCCATCGTCATTAGGTGGCCCTGAATGTTACAAATCACTATCAGTTTTTCGTCCGATTCGAAAATCTTTGACTCACAGCAGAACGGCCATAAGGTGCCCGAGTCAGCAATCGACCCATGGAGACAAGTCTGCTGGAGGGCGATGTTTTGAATCGGGACGCAATTTGAGTGATCCATCGTCATTAGGTGGCCCTGAAAGTTACAATTCACTATCAGTTTTTCGTCCGATTCGAAAATCTTTGACTCACAGCAGAACGGCAATAAGGTGCCCGAGGCAGCAATAGACCCATGAAGTCAAGTCTGCTGGAGGACGATGTATTGAATCAGGACGCAATTTGAGTGATCCATCGACATTAGGTGGCCCTGAACGTTACAATTCACTATCAGTTTTTCGTCCGATTCGAAAATCTTTGAGTCACAGCAGGCCTGCCATAAGGTGCCCGAGGCAGCAATAGACCCATGGAGACAAGTCTGCTGGAGGACGATGTATTGAATCGGGACGCAATTTGAGTGATCCATCGTCATTAGGTGGCCCTGAACGTTACAATTCACTATCAGTTTTTTGTCCCATTCGATAATCTAGACTCACTGCAGAACGGCCATAAGGTGCCCGAGGCAGCAATAGACCCATGGAGTCAAATCGGCTGGAGGACGATGTATTGAATCGGGACGCAATTTGAGTGATCCATCGTCATTAGGTGGCCCTGAACGTTACAATTCACTATCAGTTTTTCGTCCGATTCGAAAATCTTTGACTCACAGCAGAACGGCCATAAGGTGCCCGAGGCAGCAATAGACGCATGGAGACAAGTCTGCTGGAGGACGATGTATTGAATCGGGACGCAATTTGAGTGTTCTATCGTCATTAGGAGGCCCTGAACGTTACAATTCACTATCAGTTTTTCGTCCGATTCGAAAATCTTTGAGTCACAGCAGGCCTGCCATAAGGTGCCCGAGGCAGCAATAGACCCATGGAGACAAGTCTGCTGGAGGACGATGTATTGAATCGGGACGCAATTTGAGTGATCCATCGTCATTAGGTGGCCCTGAACGTTACAATTCACTATCAGTTTTTCATCCCATTCTATAATCTAGACTCACAGCAGAACGGCCATAAGGTGCCCGAGGCAGCAATAGTCCCATGGAGTCAAGTCGGCTAGTGGACGATGTACTGAATCGGGACGCAATTTGTGTGGTCCATCGTCATTAGGTGGCCCTGAATGTTACAAATCACTATCAGTTTTTCGTCCGATTCGAAAATCTTTGACTCACAGCAGAACGGCCATAAGGTGCCCGAGGCAGCAATAGACCCATGGAGACAAGTCTGCTGGAGGACGATGTATTGAATCGGGACGCAATTTGAGTGATCCATCGTCATTAGGTGGCCCTGAACGTTACAATTCACTATCAGTTTTTCTTCCCATTCGATAATCTAGACTCACAGCAGAACGGCCATAAGGTGCCCGAGGCAGTAATAGACCCATGGAGACAAGTCTGCTGGAGGACGATGTATTGAATCGGGACGCAATTTGAGTGTTCCATCGTCATTAGGAGGCCCTGAACGTTACAATTCACTATCAGTTTTTTGTCCCATTCGATAATCTAGACTCACAGCAGAACGGCCATAAGGTGCCCGAGGCAGCAATAGACCCATGGAGTCAAATCGGCTGGAGGACGATGTATTGAATCGGGACGCAATTTGAGTGATCCATCGTCATTAGGTGGCCCTGAACGTTACAATTCACTGTCAGTTTTTCGTCCGATTCGAAAATCTTTGACTCACAGCAGAACGGCCATAAGGTGCCCGAGGCAGCAATAGACGCATGGAGACAAGTCTGCTGGAGGACGATGTATTGAAACGGGACGCAATTTGAGTGTTCTATCGTCATTAGGAGGCCCTGAACGTTACAATTCACTATCAGTTTTTCGTCCTATTCGAAAATCTTTGAGTCACAGCAGGCCTGCCATAAGGTGCCCGAGGCAGCAATAGACCCATGGAGACAAGTCTGCTGGAGGACGATGTATTGAATCGGGACGCAATTTGAGTGATCCATCGTCATTAGGTGGCCCTGAACGTTACAATTCACTATCAGTTTTTCATCCCATTCTATAATCTAGACTCACAGCAGAACGGCCATAAGGTGCCCGAGGCAGCAATAGTCCCATGGAGTCAAGTCGGCTAGTGGACGATGTACTGAATCGGGACGCAATTTGTGTGGTCCATCGTCATTAGGTGGCCCTGATTGTTACAAATCACTATCAGTTTTTCGTCCGATTCGAAAATCTTTGACTCACAGCAGAACGGCCATAAGGTGCCCGAGTCAGCAATCGACCCATGGAGACAAGTCTGCTGGAGGGCGATGTTTTGAATCGGGACGCAATTTGAGTGATCCATCGTCATTAGGTGGCCCTGAAAGTTACAATTCACTATCAGTTTTTCGTCCGATTCGAAAATCTTTGACTCACAGCAGAACGGCAATAAGGTGCCCGAGACAGCAATAGACCCATGAAGTCAAGTCTGCTGGAGGACGATGTATTGAATCAGGACGCAATTTGAGTGATCCATCGACATTAGGTGGCCCTGAACGTTACAATTCACTATCAGTTTTTCGTCCGATTCGAAAATCTTTGAGTCACAGCAGGCCTGCCATAAGGTGCCCGAGGCAGCAATAGACCCATGGAGACAAGTCTGCTGGAGGACGATGTATTGAATCGGGACGCAATTTGAGTGATCCATCGTCATTAGGTGGCCCTGAACGTTACAATTCACTATCAGTTTTTTGTCCCATTCGATAATCTAGACTCACTGCAGAACGGCCATAAGGTGCCCGAGGCAGCAATAGACCCATGGAGTCAAATCGGCTGGAGGACGATGTATTGAATCGGGATGCAATTTGAGTGATCCATCGTCATTAGGTGGCCCTGAACGTTACAATTCACTATCAGTTTTTCGTCCGATTCGAAAATCTTTGACTCACAGCAGAACGGCCATAAGGTGCCCGAGGCAGCAATAGACGCATGGAGACAAGTCTGCTGGAGGACGATGTATTGAATCGGGACGCAATTTGAGTGTTCTATCGTCATTAGGAGGCCCTGAACGTTACAATTCACTATCAGTTTTTCGTCCGATTCGATAATCTTTGAGTCACAGCAGGCCTGCCATAAGGTGCCCGAGGCAGCAATAGACCCATGGAGACAAGTCTGCTGGAGGACGATGTATTGAATCGGGACGCAATTTGAGTGATCCATCGTCATTAGGTGGCCCTGAACGTTACAATTCACTATCAGTTTTTCATCCCATTCTATAATCTAGACTCACAGCAGAACGGCCATAACGTGCCCGAGGCAGCAATAGTCCCATGGAGTCAAGTCGGCTAGTGGACGATGTACTGAATCGGGACGCAATTTGTGTGGTCCATCGTCATTAGGTGGCCCTGAATGTTACAAATCACTATCAGTTTTTCGTCCGATTCGAAAATCTTTGACTCACAGCAGAACGGCCATAAGGTGCCCGAGGCAGCAATCGACCCATGGAGACAAGTCTGCTGGAGGGCGATGTTTTGAATCGGGACGCAATTTGAGTGATCCATCGTCATTAGGTGGCCCTGAACGTTACAATTCACTATCAGTTTTTCGTCCCATTCGATAATCTAGACTCACAGCAGAACGGCCATAAGGTGCCCGAGGCAGTAATAGACCCATGGAGACAAGTCTGCTGGAGGACGATGTATTGAATCGGGACGCAATTTGAGTGATCCATCGTCATTAGGTGGCCCTGAACGTTACAATTCACTATCAGTTTTTCGTCCGATTCGAAAATCTTTGACTCACAGCAGAACGGCCATAAGGTGCCCGAGGCAGCAATAGACGCATGGAGACAAGTCTGCTGGAGGACGATGTATTGAATCGGGACGCAATTTGAGTGATCCATCGTCATTAGGTGGCCCTGAACGTTACAATTCACTATCAGTTTTTCATCCCATTCGAAAATCTTTGACTCACAGCAGAACGGCCATAAGGTGCCCGAGGCAGCAATAGTCCCATGGAGTCAAGTCGGCGAGTGGACGATGTACTGAATCGGGACGCAATTTGTGTGGTCCATCGTCATTAGGTGGCCCTGAATGTTACAAATCACTATCAGTTTTTCGTCCGATTCGAAAATCTTTGACTCACAGCAGAACGGCCATAAGGTGCCCGAGGCAGCAATAGACCCATGGAGACAAGTCTGCTGGAGGACGATGTATTGAATCGGGACGCAATTTGAGTGATCCATCGTCATTAGGTGGCCCTGAACGTTACAATTCACTATCAGTTTTTCGTCCCATTCGATAATCTAGACTCACAGCAGAACGGCCATAAGGTGCCCGAGGCACTAATAGACCCATGGAGACAAGTCTGCTGGAGGTCGATGTATTGAATCGGGACGCAATTTGAGTGATCCATCGTCATTAGGAGGCCCTGAACGTTACAATTCACTATCAGTTTTTTGTCCCATTCGATAATCTAGACTCACAGCAGAACGGCCATAAGGTGCCCGAGGCAGCAATAGACCCATGGAGTCAAATCGGCTGGAGGACGATGTATTGAATCGGGACGCAATTTGAGTGATCCATCGTCATTAGGTGGCCCTGAACGTTACAATTCACTATCAGTTTTTCGTCCGATTCGAAAATCTTTGACTCACAGCAGAACGGCCATAAGGTGCCCGATGCAGCAATAGACGCATGGAGACAAGTCTGCTGGAGGACGATGTATTGAATCGGGACGCAATTTGAGTGTTCTATCGTCATTAGGAGGCCCTGAACGTTACAATTCACTATCAGTTTTTCGTCCGATTCGAAAATCTTTGAGTCACAGCAGGCCTGCCATAAGGTGCCCGAGGCAGCAATAGACCCATGGAGACAAGTCTGCTGGAGGACGATGTATTGAATCGGGACGCAATTTGAGTGATCCATCGTCATTAGGTGGCCCTGAACGTTACAATTCACTATCAGTTTTTCATCCCATTCTATAATCTAGACTCACAGCAGAACGGCCATAAGGTGCCCCAGGCAGCAATAGTCCCATGGAGTCAAGTCGGCTAGTGGACGATGTACTGAATCGGGACGCAATTTGTGTGGTCCATCGTCATTAGGTGGCCCTGAATGTTACAAATCACTATCAGTTTTTCGTCCGATTCGAAAATCTTTGACTCACAGCAGAACGGCCATAAGGTGCCCGAGGCAGCAATAGACCCATGGAGACAAGTCTGCTGGAGGACGATGTATTGAATCGGGACGCAATTTGAGTGATCCATCGTCATTAGGTGGCCCTGAACGTTACAATTCACTATCAGTTTTTCTTCCCATTCGATAATCTAGACTCACAGCAGAACGGCCATAAGGTGCCCGAGGCAGTAATAGACCCATGGAGACAAGTCTGCTGGAGGACGATGTATTGAATCGGGACGCAATTTGAGTGTTCCATCGTCATTAGGAGGCCCTGAACGTTACAATTCACTATCAGTTTTTTGTCCCATTCGATAATCTAGACTCACAGCAGAACGGCCATAAGGTGCCCGAGGCAGCAATAGACCCATGGAGTCAAATCGGCTGGAGGACGATGTATTGAATCGGGACGCAATTTGAGTGATCCATCGTCATTAGGTGGCCCTGAACGTTACAATTCACTATCAGTTTTTCGTCCGATTCGAAAATCTTTGACTCACAGCAGAACGGCCATAAGGTGCCCGAGGCAGCAATAGACGCATGGAGACAAGTCTGCTGGAGGACGATGTATTGAAACGGGACGCAATTTGAGTGTTCTATCGTCATTAGGAGGCCCTGAACGTTACAATTCACTATCAGTTTTTCGTCCTATTCGAAAATCTTTGAGTCACAGCAGGCCTGCCATAAGGTGCCCGAGGCAGCAATAGACCCATGGAGACAAGTCTGCTGGAGGACGATGTATTGAATCGGGACGCAATTTGAGTGATCCATCGTCATTAGGTGGCCCTGAACGTTACAATTCACTATCAGTTTTTCATCCCATTCTATAATCTAGACTCACAGCAGAACGGCCATAAGGTGCCCGAGGCAGCAATAGTCCCATGGAGTCAAGTCGGCTAGTGGACGATGTACTGAATCGGGACGCAATTTGTGTGGTCCATCGTCATTAGGTGGCCCTGAATGTTACAAATCACTATCAGTTTTTCGTCCGATTCGAAAATCTTTGACTCACAGCAGAACGGCCATAAGGTGCCCGAGGCAGCAATAGACCCATGGAGACAAGTCTGCTGGAGGGCGATGTTTTGAATCGGGACGCAATTTGAGTGATCCATCGTCATTAGGTGGCCCTGAACGTTACAATTCACTATCAGTTTTTCGTCCCATTCGATAATCTAGACTCACAGCAGAACGGCCATAAGGTGCCCGAGGCAGTAATAGACCCATGGAGACAAGTCTGCTGGAGGACGATGTATTGAATCGGGACGCAATTTGAGTGATCCATCGTCATTAGGTGGCCCTGAACGTTACAATTCACTATCAGTTTTTCGTCCGATTCGAAAATCTTTGACTCACAGCAGAACGGCCATAAGGTGCCCGAGGCAGCAATAGACGCATGGAGACAAGTCTGCTGGAGGACGATGTATTGAATCGGGACGCAATTTGAGTGATCCATCGTCATTAGGTGGCCCTGAACGTTACAATTCACTATCAGTTTTTCATCCCATTCTATAATCTAGACTCACAGCAGAACGGCCATAAGGTGCCCGAGGCAGCAATAGTCCCATGGAGTCAAGTCGGCGAGTGGACGATGTACTGAATCGGGACGCAATTTGTGTGGTCCATCGTCATTAGGTGGCCCTGAATGTTACAAATCACTATCAGTTTTTCGTCCGATTCGAAAATCTTTGACTCACAGCAGAACGGCCATAAGGTGCCCGAGGCAGCAATAGACCCATGGAGACAAGTCTGCTGGAGGACGATGTATTGAATCGGGACGCAATTTGAGTGATCCATCGTCATTAGGTGGCCCTGAACGTTACAATTCACTATCAGTTTTTCGTCCCATTCGATAATCTAGACTCACAGCAGAACGGCCATAAGGTGCCCGAGGCACTAATAGACCCATGGAGACAAGTCTGCTGGAGGTCGATGTATTGAATCGGGACGCAATTTGAGTGATCCATCGTCATTAGGAGGCCCTGAACGTTACAATTCACTATCAGTTTTTTCTCCCATTCGATAATCTAGACTCACAGCAGAACGGCCATAAGGTGCCCGAGGCAGCAATAGACCCATGGAGTCAAATCGGCTGGAGGACGATGTATTGAATCGGGACGCAATTTGAGTGATCCATCGTCATTAGGTGGCCCTGAACGTTACAATTCACTATCAGTTTTTCGTCCGATTCGAAAATCTTTGACTCACAGCAGAACGGCCATAAGGTGCCCGATGCAGCAATAGACGCATGGAGACAAGTCTGCTGGAGGACGATGTATTGAATCGGGACGCAATTTGAGTGTTCTATCGTCATTAGGAGGCCCTGAACGTTACAATTCACTATCAGTTTTTCGTCCGATTCGAAAATCTTTGAGTCACAGCAGGCCTGCCATAAGGTGCCCGAGGCAGCAATAGACCCATGGAGACAAGTCTGCTGGAGGACGATGTATTGAATCGGGACGCAATTTGAGTGATCCATCGTCATTAGGTGGCCCTGAACGTTACAATTCACTATCAGTTTTTCATCCCATTCAATAATCTAGACTCACAGCAGAACGGCCATAAGGTGCCCCAGGCAGCAATAGTCCCATGGAGTCAAGTCGGCTAGTGGACGATGTACTGAATCGGGACGCAATTTGTGTGGTCCATCGTCATTAGGTGGCCCTGAATGTTACAAATCACTATCAGTTTTTCGTCCGATTCGAAAATCTTTGACTCACAGCAGAACGGCCATAAGGTGCCCGAGGCAGCAATAGACCCATGGAGACAAGTCTGCTGGAGGACGATGTATTGAATCGGGACGCAATTTGAGTGATCCATCGTCATTAGGTGGCCCTGAACGTTACAATTCACTATCAGTTTTTCTTCCCATTCGATAATCTAGACTCACAGCAGAACGGCCATAAGGTGCCCGAGGCAGTAATAGACCCATGGAGACAAGTCTGCTGGAGGACGATGTATTGAATCGGGACGCAATTTGAGTGTTCCATCGTCATTAGGAGGCCCTGAACGTTACAATTCACTATCAGTTTTTTGTCCCATTCGATAATCTAGACTCACAGCAGAACGGCCATAAGGTGCCCGAGGCAGCAATAGACCCATGGAGTCAAATCGGCTGGAGGACGATGTATTGAATCGGGACGCAATTTGAGTGATCCATCGTCATTAGGTGGCCCTGAACGTTACAATTCACTATCAGTTTTTCGTCCGATTCGAAAATCTTTGACTCACAGCAGAACGGCCATAAGGTGCCCGAGGCAGCAATAGACGCATGGAGACAAGTCTGCTGGAGGACGATGTATTGAAACGGGACGCAATTTGAGTGTTCTATCGTCATTAGGAGGCCCTGAACGTTACAATTCACTATCAGTTTTTCATCCCATTCTATAATCTAGACTCACAGCAGAACGGCCATAAGGTGCCCGAGGCAGCAATAGACCCATGGAGACAAGTCTGCTGGAGGACGATGTATTGAATCGGGACGCAATTTGAGTGATCCATCGTCATTAGGTGGCCCTGAACGTTACAATTCACTATCAGTTTTTCATCCCATTCTATAATCTAGACTCACAGCAGAACGGCCATAAGGTGCCCGAGGCAGCAATAGTCCCATGGAGTCAAGTCGGCTAGTGGACGATGTACTGAATCGGGACGCAATTTGTGTGGTCCATCGTCATTAGGTGGCCCTGAATGTTACAAATCACTATCAGTTTTTCGTCCGATTCGAAAATCTTTGACTCACAGCAGAACGGCCATAAGGTGCCCGAGTCAGCAATCGACCCATGGAGACAAGTCTGCTGGAGGGCGATGTTTTGAATCGGGACGCAATTTGAGTGATCCATCGTCATTAGGTGGCCCTGAAAGTTACAATTCACTATCAGTTTTTCGTCCGATTCGAAAATCTTTGACTCACAGCAGAACGGCCATAAGGTGCCCGAGGCAGCAATAGACCCATGAAGTCAAGTCTGCTGGAGGACGATGTATTGAATCAGGACGCAATTTGAGTGATCCATCGACATTAGGTGGCCCTGAACGTTACAATTCACTATCAGTTTTTCGTCCGATTCGAAAATCTTTGAGTCACAGCAGGCCTGCCATTAGGTGCCCGAGGCAGCAATAGACCCATGGAGACAAGTCTGCTGGAGGACGATGTATTGAATCGGGACGCAATTTGAGTGATCCATCGTCATTAGGTGGTCCTGAACGTTACAATTCACTATCAGTTTTTCGTCCCATTCGATAATCTAGACTCAAAGCAGAACGGCCATAAGGTGCCCGAGGCAGCAATAGACCCATGGAGTCAAGTCAGCTGGAGGACGATGTATTGTATAGGGACGCAATTTGAGTGATCCATCGTCATTAGGAGGCCCTGAACGTTACAATTCACTATCAGTTTTTTGTCCCATTCGATAATCTAGACTCACAGCAGAACGGCCATAAGGTGCCCGAGTCAGCAATAGACCCATGGAGTCAAGTCGGCTGGAGGACGATGTATTGAATCGGGACGCAATTTGCGTGGTCCATCGTCATTAGGTGGCCCTGAACGTTACAATTCACTATCAGTTTTTCGTCCCATTCGATAATCTAGACTCACAGCAGAACGGCCATAAGGTGCCCGAGGCAGCAATAGACGCATGGAGACAAGTCTGCTGGAGGACGATGTATTGAATCGGGACGGAATTTGAGTGTTCCATCGTCATTAGGAGGCCCTGAACGTTACAATTCACTATCAGTTTTTCGTCCGATTCGAAAATCTTTGAGTCACAGCAGGCCTGCCATAAGGTGCCCGAGGCAGCAATAGACCCATGGAGACAAGTCTGCTGGAGGACGATGTATTGAATCGGGACGCAATTTGAGTGATCCATCGTCATTAGGTGGCCCTGAACGTTACAATTCACTATCAGTTTTTCATCCCATTCTATAATCTAGACTCACAGCAGAACGGCCATAAGGTGCCCGAGGCAGCAATAGTCCCATGGAGTCAAGTCGGCTAGTGGACGATGTACTGAATCGGGACGCAATTTGTGTGGTCCATCGTCATTAGGTGGCCCTGAATGTTACAAATCACTATCAGTTTTTCGTCCGATTCGAAAATCTTTGACTCACAGCAGAACGGCCATAAGGTGCCCGAGGCAGCAATAGACCCATGGAGACAAGTCTGCTGGAGGACGATGTATTGAATCGGGACGCAATTTGAGTGATCCATCGTCATTAGGTGGCCCTGAACGTTACAATTCACTATCAGTTTTTCGTCCCATTCGATAATCCAGACTCACAGCAGAACGGCCATATGGTGCCCGAGGCAGTAATAGACCCATGGAGACAAGTCTGCTGGAGGACGATGTATTGAATCGGGACGCAATTTGAGTGATCCATCGTCATTAGGAGGCCCTGAACGTTACAATTCACTATCAGTTTTTTGTCCCATTCGATAATCTAGACTCACAGCAGAACGGCCATAAGGTGCCCGAGGCAGCAATAGACCCATGGAGTCAAATCGGCTGGAGGACGATGTATTGAATCGGGACGCAATTTGAGTGATCCATCGTCATTAGGTGGCCCTGAACGTTACAATTCACTATCAGTTTTTCGTCCGATTCGAAAATCTTTGACTCACAGCAGAACGGCCATAAGGTGCCCGAGGCAGCAATAGACGCATGGAGACAAGTCTGCTGGAGGACGATGTATTGAATCGGGACGCAATTTGAGTGTTCTATCGTCATTAGGAGGCCCTGAACGTTACAATTCACTATCAGTTTTTCGTCCGATTCGAAAATCTTTGAGTCACAGCAGGCCTGCCATAAGGTGCCCGAGGCAGCAATAGACCCATGGAGACAAGTCTGCTGGAGGACGATGTATTGAATCGGGACGCAATTTGAGTGATCCATCGTCATTAGGTGGCCCTGAACGTTACAATTCACTATCAGTTTTTCATCCCATTCTATAATCTAGACTCACAGCAGAACGGCCATAACGTGCCCGAGGCAGCAATAGTCCCATGGAGTCAAGTCGGCTAGTGGACGATGTACTGAATCGGGACGCAATTTGAGTGGTCCATCGTCATTAGGTGGCCCTGAATGTTACAAATCACTATCAGTTTTTCGTCCGATTCGAAAATCTTTGACTCACAGCAGAACGGCCATAAGGTGCCCGAGGCAGCAATCGACCCATGGAGACAAGTCTGCTGGAGGGCGATGTTTTGAATCGGGACGCAATTTGAGTGATCCATCGTCATTAGGTGGCCCTGAAAGTTACAATTCACTATCAGTTTTTCGTCCGATTCGAAAATCTTTGACTCACAGCAGAACGGCCATAAGGTGCCCGAGGCAGCAATAGACCCATGAAGTCAAGTCTGCTGGAGGACGATGTATTGAATCAGGACGCAATTTGAGTGATCCATCGTCATTAGGTGGTCCTGAACGTTACAATTCACTATCAGTTTTTCGTCCCATTCGATAATCTAGACTCAAAGCAGAACGGCCATAAGGTGCCCGAGGCAGCAATAGACCCATGGAGTCAAGTCAGCTGGAGGACGATGTATTGTATAGGGACGCAATTTGAGTGATCCATCGTCATTAGGAGGCCCTGAACGTTACAATTCACTATCAGTTTTTCGTCCCATTCGATAATCTAGACTCACAGCAGAACGGCCATAAGGTGCCCGAGTCAGCAATAGTCCCATGGAGTCAAGTCGGCTAGTGGACGATGTACTGAATCGGGACGCAATTTGTGTGGTCCATCGTCATTAGGTGGCCCTGAATGTTACAAATCACTATCAGTTTTTCGTCCGATTCGAAAATCTTTGACTCACAGCAGAACGGCCATAAGGTGCCCGAGGCAGCAATAGACCCATGGAGACAAGTCTGCTGGAGGACGATGTATTGAATCGGGACGCAATTTGAGTGATCCATCGTCATTAGGTGGCCCTGAACGTTACAATTCACTATCAGTTTTTCGTCCCATTCGATAATCCAGACTCACAGCAGAACGGCCATATGGTGCCCGAGGCAGTAATAGACCCATGGAGACAAGTCTGCTGGAGGACGATGTATTGAATCGGGACGCAATTTGAGTGATCCATCGTCATTAGGAGGCCCTGAACGTTACAATTCACTATCAGTTTTTTGTCCCATTCGATAATCTAGACTCACAGCAGAACGGCCATAAGGTGCCCGAGGCAGCAATAGACCCATGGAGTCAAATCGGCTGGAGGACGATGTATTGAATCGGGACGCAATTTGAGTGATCCATCGTCATTAGGTGGCCCTGAACGTTACAATTCACTATCAGTTTTTCGTCCGATTCGAAAATCTTTGACTCACAGCAGAACGGCCATAAGGTGCCCGAGGCAGCAATAGACGCATGGAGACAAGTCTGCTGGAGGACGATGTATTGAATCGGGACGCAATTTGAGTGTTCTATCGTCATTAGGAGGCCCTGAACGTTACAATTCACTATCAGTTTTTCGTCCGATTCGAAAATCTTTGAGTCACAGCAGGACTGCCATAAGGTGCCCGAGGCAGCAATAGACCCATGGAGACAAGTCTGCTGGAGGACGATGTATTGAATCGGGACGCAATTTGAGTGATCCATCGTCATTAGGTGGCCCTGAACGTTACAATTCACTATCAGTTTTTCATCCCATTCTATAATCTAGACTCACAGCAGAACGGCCATAACGTGCCCGAGGCAGCAATAGTCCCATGGAGTCAAGTCGGCTAGTGGACGATGTACTGAATCGGGACGCAATTTGTGTGGTCCATCGTCATTAGGTGGCCCTGAATGTTACAAATCACTATCAGTTTTTCGTCCGATTCGAAAATCTTTGACTCACAGCAGAACGGCCATAAGGTGCCCGAGGCAGCAATCGACCCATGGAGACAAGTCTGCTGGAGGGCGATGTTTTGAATCGGGACGCAATTTGAGTGATCCATCGTCATTAGGTGGCCCTGAAAGTTACAATTCACTATCAGTTTTTCGTCCGATTCGAAAATCTTTGACTCACAGCAGAACGGCCATAAGGTGCCCGAGGCAGCAATAGACCCATGAAGTCAAGTCTGCTGGAGGACGATGTATTGAATCAGGACGCAATTTGAGTGATCCATCGTCATTAGGTGGTCCTGAACGTTACAATTCACTATCAGTTTTTCGTCCCATTCGATAATCTAGACTCAAAGCAGAACGGCCATAAGGTGCCCGAGGCAGCAATAGACCCATGGAGTCAAGTCAGCTGGAGGACGATGTATTGTATAGGGACGCAATTTGAGTGATCCATCGTCATTAGGAGGCCCTGAACGTTACAATTCACTTTCAGTTTTTCGTCCCATTCGATAATCTAGACTCACAGCAGAACGGCCATAAGGTGCCCGAGTCAGCAATAGACCCATTGAGTCAAGTCGGCTGGAGGACGATGTATTGAATCGGGACGCAATTTGAGTGATCCATCGTCATTAGGTGGCCCTGAACGTTACAATTCACTATCAGTTTTTCATCCCATTCTATAATCTAGACTCACAGCAGAACGGCCATAAGGTGCCCGAGGCAGCAATAGTCCCATGGAGTCAAGTTGGCTAGTGGACGATGTACTGAATCGGGACGCAATTTGTGTGGTCCATCGTCATTAGGTGGCCCTGAATGTTACAAATCACTATCAGTTTTTCGTCCGATTCGAAAATCTTTGACTCACAGCAGAACGGCCATAAGGTGCCCGAGGCAGCAATAGACCCATGGAGACAAGTCTGCTGGAGGACGATGTATTGAATCGGGACGCAATTTGAGTGATCCATCGTCATTAGGTGGCCCTGAACGTTACAATTCACTATCAGTTTTTCGTCCCATTCGATAATCTAGACTCACAGCAGAACGGCCATAAGGTGCCCGAGGCAGTAATAGACCCATGGAGACAAGTCTGCTGGAGGACGATGTATTGAATCGGGACGCAATTTGAGTGATCCATCGTCATTAGGAGGCCCAGAACGTTACAATTCACTATCAGTTTTTTGTGCCATTCGATAATCTAGACTCACAGCAGAACGGCCATAAGGTGCCCGAGGCAGCAATAGACCCATGGAGTCAAATCGGCTGGAGGACGATGTATTGAATCGGGACGCAATTTGAGTGATCCATCGTCATTAGGTGGCCCTGAACGTTACAATTCACTATCAGTTTTTCGTCCGATTCGAAAATCTTTGACTCACAGCAGAACGGCCATAAGGTGCCCGAGGCAGCAATAGACGCATGGAGACAAGTCTGCTGGAGGACGATGTATTGAATCGGGACGCAATTTGAGTGTTCTATCGTCATTAGGAGGCCCTGAACGTTACAATTCACTATCAGTTTTTCGTCCTATTCGAAAATCTTTGAGTCACAGCAGGCCTGCCATAAGGTGCCCGAGGCAGCAATAGACCCATGGAGACAAGTCTGCTGGAGGACGATGTATTGAATCGGGACGCAATTTGAGTGATCCATCGTCATTAGGTGGCCCTGAACGTTACAATTCACTATCAGTTTTTCATCCCATTCTATAATCTAGACTCACAGCAGAACGGCCATAAGGTGCCCGAGGCAGCAATAGTCCCATGGAGTCAAGTCGGCTAGTGGACGATGTACTGAATCGGGACGCAATTTGTGTGGTCCATCGTCATTAGGTGGCCCTGAATGTTACAAATCACTATCAGTTTTTCGTCCGATTCGAAAATCTTTGACTCACAGCAGAACGGCCATAAGGTGCCCGAGGCAGCAATCGACCCATGGAGACAAGTCTGCTGGAGGGCGATGTTTTGAATCGGGACGCAATTTGAGTGATCCATCGTCATTAGGTGGCCCTGAACGTTACAATTCACTATCAGTTTTTCGTCCCATTCGATAATCTAGACTCACAGCAGAACGGCCATAAGGTGCCCGAGGCAGTAATAGACCCATGGAGACAAGTCTGCTGGAGGACGATGTATTGAATCGGGACGCAATTTGAGTGATCCATCGTCATTAGGTGGCCCTGAACGTTACAATTCACTATCAGTTTTTCGTCCGATTCGAAAATCTTTGACTCACAGCAGAACGGCCATAAGGTGCCCGAGGCAGCAATAGACGCATGGAGACAAGTCTGCTGGAGGACGATGTATTGAATCGGGACGCAATTTGAGTGATCCATCGTCATTAGGTGGCCCTGAACGTTACAATTCACTATCAGTTTTTCATCCCATTCTATAATCTAGACTCACAGCAGAACGGCCATAAGGTGCCCGAGGCAGCAATAGTCCCATGGAGTCAAGTCGGCGAGTGGACGATGTACTGAATCGGGACGCAATTTGTGTGGTCCATCGTCATTAGGTGGCCCTGAATGTTACAAATCACTATCAGTTTTTCGTCCGATTCGAAAATCTTTGACTCACAGCAGAACGGCCATAAGGTGCCCGAGGCAGCAATAGACCCATGGAGACAAGTCTGCTGGAGGACGATGTATTGAATCGGGACGCAATTTGAGTGATCCATCGTCATTAGGTGGCCCTGAACGTTACAATTCACTATCAGTTTTTCGTCCCATTCGATAATCTAGACTCACAGCAGAACGGCCATAAGGTGCCCGAGGCACTAATAGACCCATGGAGACAAGTCTGCTGGAGGTCGATGTATTGAATCGGGACGCAATTTGAGTGATCCATCGTCATTAGGAGGCCCTGAACGTTACAATTCACTATCAGTTTTTTGTCCCATTCGATAATCTAGACTCACAGCAGAACGGCCATAAGGTGCCCGAGGCAGCAATAGACCCATGGAGTCAAATCGGCTGGAGGACGATGTATTGAATCGGGACGCAATTTGAGTGATCCATCGTCATTAGGTGGCCCTGAACGTTACAATTCACTATCAGTTTTTCGTCCGATTCGAAAATCTTTGACTCACAGCAGAACGGCCATAAGGTGCCCGATGCAGCAATAGACGCATGGAGACAAGTCTGCTGGAGGACGATGTATTGAATCGGGACGCAATTTGAGTGTTCTATCGTCATTAGGAGGCCCTGAACGTTACAATTCACTATCAGTTTTTCGTCCGATTCGAAAATCTTTGAGTCACAGCAGGCCTGCCATAAGGTGCCCGAGGCAGCAATAGACCCATGGAGACAAGTCTGCTGGAGGACGATGTATTGAATCGGGACGCAATTTGAGTGATCCATCGTCATTAGGTGGCCCTGAACGTTACAATTCACTATCAGTTTTTCATCCCATTCTATAATCTAGACTCACAGCAGAACGGCCATAAGGTGCCCCAGGCAGCAATAGTCCCATGGAGTCAAGTCGGCTAGTGGACGATGTACTGAATCGGGACGCAATTTGTGTGGTCCATCGTCATTAGGTGGCCCTGAATGTTACAAATCACTATCAGTTTTTCGTCCGATTCGAAAATCTTTGACTCACAGCAGAACGGCCATAAGGTGCCCGAGGCAGCAATAGACCCATGGAGACAAGTCTGCTGGAGGACGATGTATTGAATCGGGACGCAATTTGAGTGATCCATCGTCATTAGGTGGCCCTGAACGTTACAATTCACTATCAGTTTTTCTTCCCATTCGATAATCTAGACTCACAGCAGAACGGCCATAAGGTGCCCGAGGCAGTAATAGACCCATGGAGACAAGTCTGCTGGAGGACGATGTATTGAATCGGGACGCAATTTGAGTGTTCCATCGTCATTAGGAGGCCCTGAACGTTACAATTCACTATCAGTTTTTTGTCCCATTCGATAATCTAGACTCACAGCAGAACGGCCATAAGGTGCCCGAGGCAGCAATAGACCCATGGAGTCAAATCGGCTGGAGGACGATGTATTGAATCGGGACGCAATTTGAGTGATCCATCGTCATTAGGTGGCCCTGAACGTTACAATTCACTATCAGTTTTTCGTCCGATTCGAAAATCTTTGACTCACAGCAGAACGGCCATAAGGTGCCCGAGGCAGCAATAGACGCATGGAGACAAGTCTGCTGGAGGACGATGTATTGAAACGGGACGCAATTTGAGTGTTCTATCGTCATTAGGAGGCCCTGAACGTTACAATTCACTATCAGTTTTTCGTCCTATTCGAAAATCTTTGAGTCACAGCAGGCCTGCCATAAGGTGCCCGAGGCAGCAATAGACCCATGGAGACAAGTCTGCTGGAGGACGATGTATTGAATCGGGACGCAATTTGAGTGATCCATCGTCATTAGGTGGCCCTGAACGTTACAATTCACTATCAGTTTTTCATCCCATTCTATAATCTAGACTCACAGCAGAACGGCCATAACGTGCCCGAGGCAGCAATAGTCCCATGGAGTCAAGTCGGCTAGTGGACGATGTACTGAATCGGGACGCAATTTGTGTGGTCCATCGTCATTAGGTGGCCCTGAATGTTACAAATCACTATCAGTTTTTCGTCCGATTCGAAAATCTTTGACTCACAGCAGAACGGCCATAAGGTGCCCGAGTCAGCAATCGACCCATGGAGACAAGTCTGCTGGAGGGCGATGTTTTGAATCGGGACGCAATTTGAGTGATCCATCGTCATTAGGTGGCCCTGAAAGTTACAATTCACTATCAGTTTTTCGTCCGATTCGAAAATCTTTGACTCACAGCAGAACGGCCATAAGGTGCCCGAGGCAGCAATAGACCCATGAAGTCAAGTCTGCTGGAGGACGATGTATTGAATCAGGACGCAATTTGAGTGATCCATCGACATTAGGTGGCCCTGAACGTTACAATTCACTATCAGTTTTTCGTCCGATTCGAAAATCTTTGAGTCACAGCAGGCCTGCCATTAGGTGCCCGAGGCAGCAATAGACCCATGGAGACAAGTCTGCTGGAGGACGATGTATTGAATCGGGACGCAATTTGAGTGATCCATCGTCATTAGGTGGTCCTGAACGTTACAATTCACTATCAGTTTTTCGTCCCATTCGATAATCTAGACTCAAAGCAGAACGGCCATAAGGTGCCCGAGGCAGCAATAGACCCATGGAGTCAAGTCAGCTGGAGGACGATGTATTGTATAGGGACGCAATTTGAGTGATCCATCGTCATTAGGAGGCCCTGAACGTTACAATTCACTATCAGTTTTTTGTCCCATTCGATAATCTAGACTCACAGCAGAACGGCCATAAGGTGCCCGAGT